>NC_060071.1:101189393-101492423 GCF_922984935.1 Meles meles
CACAGCACATACCCTCCCCAATGTCCATAACCCCACCACCCTCTCCCGACACCCGCCCCCCATCAACCCTCAGCCTGTTTTGTGAGATTGAGTATTTTATGGTTTGACTCCCTCCTGATCCTATCTTCTTTCATTTTTCATTTCTTACCCCCCAAACCCCCATGTTGCATCTCCAATTCCTCATATCAGGGAGAGCATATGATAATTGTCTATCTTTCTTTCTCCGTATCCTCGCCAACATCTGTTGCTTCCTGACTTGTTACTTTTAGCCATTCTGACTGGTGTGAGGTGGTATCTCATTGTGGTTTTGGTTTGTATTTCCCTGATGCCAAGTGATGTGGAGCATTTTGTCATGTGTCTATTGGCCATCTGGATGTCTTCTTTGCAGAAATGTCTCTTCATGTCCTTTACCCATTGCTTGATTGGATTATTTGTTCTTTGGGGTTCTGTTTGCTAAGCTCTTTATAGATTTTGGATAGCCCTTTATCTGATATGTCATTTGCAAATATCTTCTCCCATTCTGTCAGTTGTCTTTTGGTTTTGTTCACTATTTCCTTTGCTGTGCAAAAGCTTTTGATCTTGATGAAATCCCAATAGTTCATTTTTGCCCTTGCTTCCCTTGCCTTTGGTGATGTTCCTAGGAAGAAGTTGCTGCTGCTGAGGTCAAAGAGGTTGCTGCCTGCATTCTCCTCAAGGATTTTGATGGATTCCTGTCTCACATTGAGGTCCTTCATCCATTTTGAGTCTATTTTTGTGTTTGGTGTAAGGAAATGGTCCAATTTCATTTTTCTGCATCTGGCTGTCCATTTTTCCCAGCACAATTTGTTGAAGAGGCTGTCTTTTTTCCATTGGACATTCCTTCCTGCTTTGTCAAAGATTAGTTGACCATAGAGTTGAGGGTCTATTTCTGGGCTCTCTATTCTGTTCCATTGATCTATGTGTCTGTTTTTGTGCCAGTACCATGCTGTCTTGATGATGAAAGCTTTGTAATAGAGTTTGAAGTCTGGAATTGTGATGACACCAACTTTGGCTTTCTTTTTCAATATTCCTTTGGCTATTCAAGGTCTTTTCTGGTTCCATATAAATTTTAGGATTATTTGTTCTATATCTTTGAAAAAAATGGATGGTATTTTGATAAGGATTGCATTAAATGTGTGGATTTCTTTAGGTAGCATAGACATTTTCACAATATTTGTTCTTCCAATCCAGGAGCATAAAACATTTTTCCATATCTGTGTGTCTTCCTCCAATTCTTTCATGAGTACTTTATAGTTTTCTGAGTACAGGTTCTTTGCCTCTTTGGTTAGGTTTATTCCTAGGTATCTTATGGTTTTGGGTGCAATTGTAAATGGGATTGACTCCTTAATTTTTCTTTCTTCTGTCTTGTTGTTGCTGTAAAGAAATGCAACTGATTTCTGTGCATTGATTTTATATCCTGACACTTTACTGAATTCCTGTACAAGTTTTAGCAGTTTTGAAGTGAGTCATTTGGGTTTTCCACATACAGTATCATATCATCTGCAAAGAGTGATAGTTTAACTTCTTCTTTCCCAATTTGGATGCCTTTAATTTCTTTTTGTTGTCTTATTGCTGAGGCTAAGACGTCTAGTACTATGGGCAATAACAGTGGTGATAAAGGACATCCCTGCCGTGTTCCTGACCTTAGCAGAAAAGCTTTCAGTTTTTCTCCATTGAGAATGATATTTGTGGTGGGCTTTTCATAGATGGTTTTGATAATATTGAGGTATGTGCCACCTATCCCTACACTTTGAAGAGTTTTGATCAGGAAGGGATGCTGTAATTTATCAAATGCTTTTTCAGCATCTAATGAGAGTATCATAAAGTTCTTGTTCTTTTTTTATTAATGTGTTTTATCACATTGATTGACTTGCGGATGTTGATTCAACCTTGCCGCCCTGGAATAAATCCCACTTGGTCATGGTGAGTAATCTTTTAATGTACTGTTGAATCCTATTGGCTAGTATTTTGGTGAGAATTTATGCATCTGTGATCATCAAGGATATTGGTCTATAGTCTCTTTTTTGATGGGATCCTTGTCTGGTTTTGGGATCAGGGTGAGGCTGGCCTCATAAAATGAGTTTAGAAGTTTTCCTTCCATTTCTATTTTTTTGGAACAGTTTCAGGAGAATAGGAATCAATTCTTCTTTAAATGTTTGGTAGAATTCCCCTGGGAAGCCATCTGGCCCTGGGCTTTTGTTTGTTGGGAGATTTTTGATGACTGTTTCAATCTTCTTACTGGTTTGGGTCTGTTCAGGTTTTCTATTTATTCCTGGCCAGTTGTGGTAGTTTATATGTCTCTAGGAATGCATCCATTTCTTCCAGATTGTCAAATTTGTTGGCGTAGAGTTGCTCATAGTATGTTCTTATAATTGCTTTTATTTCTTTGGTGTTGGTTGTGATCTCCCCTCTTTCATTCATGATTTTATTTATTTGGGTCCTTTCTCCTTTCTTTTTGATAAGTCTGGCTAGAGGTTTATCAATCTTATTAATTCTTCCAAAGAACCAGCTCCTAGTTTCATTGATTTTTTTTTTTTTTTAGTTTCTATTTCATTGATTTCTGCTCTGATCTTTATAATTTTTCTTCTTCTGCTGACTTTAAGCTTTCTTTGCTCTTCTTTCTCCAGGTCTTTAGTTGTAGGGTTAGGTTCTATATTTGAGACCTTTCTTGTTTCTTGAGAAAGGCTTGTACTGCTATATATTTTCCTCTCAGGACTGCTTTTGCTGTGTCCCACAGATTTTGAACCATTGTGTTTTCATTATCATTTGTTTCCATGATTTTTTTCTATTCTTCTTTAATTTCCTGGTTGACCCATTCATTCATCAGTAAGATGCTATTTAGTATCCATGTATTTGGGTTCTTTCCAAAATTCCTCTTGTGATTGAGTTCTAGCTTCAGAGCATTGTGGTCTGAAAATATGCAGGGAATGATCCCAATATTTTGATACCAGTTGAGATCTGATTTATGACCCAGGATGTGGTCTATTCTGGAGAACGTTCCATACGCAATGGAGAAGAATGTGTATTCTGTTATTATGGGATGGAATGTTCTGAATAAATCTGTGATGTCCATCTGGTCCAGTGTTTCATTTAAGGCCTTTGTTTCCTTATTGATCTTTTGCTTGGATGATCTGTCCATTTCAGTGAGGGCAGTGTTAAATTCCCCTACTATTATTGTATTATTGTCAGTGTGTTTCTTTGATTTTATTATTAATTGGTTTATATAGTTGTCTGCTCCCATGTTAGGGGCATAGATATTTAAAATTGTTAGGTCTTCAGTGGAACAGAGTGGAAAGCCCAGATATGGACCCTCAACTCTATGGTCAAATAATCTTCGACAAAACAGGAAAAAATATACAATGGAAAAAAGACAGTCTCTTCAATAAATGGTGCTGGGAAAACTGGACAGCAATATGTAGAAGAATGAAACTCGACCATTCTCTTACACTCTATACAAAGATAAACTCGAAATGGATAAAAGATCTCAATGTGAGACAGGAATCCATCAGAATACTAGAGGAGAACATAGGCAGTAACCTCTTCGATATCAGCCACAGCAACTTCTGTCAAGATATGTCTCCAAAGGCAAAGGAAACAAAAGCCAAAATGAACTTTTGGGACTTCATCAAGATCAAAAGCTTCTGCACAGCAAAGGAAACAGTCAACAAAACAAAAAGGCAACCCATGGAATGGGAGAAGATATTTGCAAATGACAGAACAGACAAAAGGTTGATATCCAGGGGCGCCTGGGTGGCTCAGTGGGTTAAAGCCTCTGCCTTCGGCTCAGGTCATGATCTCAGGGTCCTGGGATCGAGCCCCACATTGGGCTCTCTGCTCCATGGGGAGTATGCTTCCTCCTCTCTCTCTGCCTGCCTCTCTACCTAGTTGTGATTTCTCTCTGTCGAATAAATAAAATTTTAAAAAAATGCTGATATCCAGGATTTATGAAGAACTCCTTAAACTCAACACAAACAAAACATAATCGTATCAAAAAATGGGCAGAAGATATGAACAGACACTTCTCCAATGAAGACATACAAATGGCTATCAGACACATGAAAAAATGTTCATCATCACTAGCCATCAGGGAGATTCAAATTAAAACTACATTGAGATACCACCTGACACCAGTTAGAATGACCAAAATTAGCAATACAGGAAACAACGTGTGTTGGAGAGAATGTGGAGAAAGGGGAACCCTCTTACACTGTTGGTGGGAATGCAAGTTGGTGCAGCCACTTTGGAGAACAGTGTGGAGATTCCTGAAGAAATTAAGAATAGAGTTCCCTATGACCCTGCATTTGCACTGCTGGGTATTTACCCCAAAGATACAGATGTAGTGAAAAGAAGAGCCATCTGTACCCCAATGTTTATTGCAGCAATGTCCACGGTTGCCAAACTGTGGAAAGAACCAAGATGCCCTTCAACGGATGAATGGATAAGGAAGATGTGGTACATATACACGATGGAGTATTATGCCTCCATCAGAAAGGATGAATACCCAACTTTTGTAGCAACATGGATGGGACTGGAAGAGATTATGCTGAACGAAATAAGTCAAGCAGAGAGAGTCAAGTATCATATGGTCTCACTTATTTGTGGAGCATAACAAAGAACACGGAGGACATGGGGAGATGGAGAGGAGAGGGAGTTGAGGTAAACTGGAAGGGGAGATGAACCGTGAGAGACTATGGACTCTGAAAAACAACCTGAGGGTTTTGAAGTGGCGGGGGTGGGGGGGTTGAGGAACTGGGTGGTGGGTAATAGGGAGGGCATGTAGTGCATGGAGCACTGGGTGTGGTGCAAAAACAATGAACACTGTTATGCTGAAAATAAACAAATAAAAAAAATTGTTAGGTCTTCTTGTTGGACAGACCCTTTGAGTATGATATAGTGTCCTTCCTAATCTCTTATTATAGTCATTGGCTTAAAATCTAATTTATCTGATATAAGGATTGCCACTCCAGCTTTCTCCTGATGTCCATTATCCTGGTAAATTGTTTTCCACCCCCTCACTTCAAATATGGAGGTGTCTTTGGGTCTAAAATGAGTTTATTGTAGGACACATATTGATGGGTTTTATTTTTTTTATCCATTCTGATATCATGTGTCTTTTGATTAGGGCATTTAGCCCATTTACATTCAGGGTAACTATTGAGAGATATGAATTTAGTGTCATTGTATTGCCTGTACGGTGACTGTTACTGTATTTTTTCTCTGTTCCTTTCTGATCTACTATTTTTAGGCTCTCTCTTTGCTTAGAGGACTGCTTTCAATATTTCCTGTAGAGCTGGTTTGGTGTTTGAAAATTCTTTCAGTTTTTGTTTGTCCTGGAAGCTTTTTATCTCTCCTTCTATTTTCAGTGATAGCCTAGCTGGATATAGTATTCTTGGATACATGTTTTTCTCATTTAGTGCTCTGAGTATATCATGCCAGTTCTTTCTGGTCTGCCAGGTCTCTGTGGATAAGTCTGCTGCCAATCTAATATTTTTACCATTGTATGTTACAGACTGTAACAGATATCTTTTCCGAGGCTGCTTTTAGGATTTTCTCTTTGTCGCTAAGACTTGTAAGTTTTACTAGTAGATGATGGGGTGTGGACCTATTTTTATTGATTTTGAGGGGGGATCTTTGCATCTCCTGGATTTTGATGCTTGTTCCCTTTGTCATATTAGGGAAATTCTCTACAATTATTCTCTCCAATATATCTTCTGCTCCCCTCTCTCTTCTTCTTCTGGAATCCCAATTATTCTAATATTGTGTCATCTTATGGTGTCACTTATCTCTCAAATTCTCTCCTCATGGTACAGTATTTGTTTGTCTCTCTTTTGCACAGCTTCTTTATTCTCTGTCATTTGGTCTTCTATATCACTAATTCTTTCTTCTGCCTCATTTATCCTAGCAGTCAGAGCTTCCATTTTTTTTTAAAGATTTTATTTATTTATTTGACAGACCGAGATCACAAGTAGGCAGAGAGGTAGGCAGAGAGAGAGGAGGAAGCAGGCTCTCCACGGAGCAGAGAGCCCAATGCAGGGCTCGATCCCAGGACCCTGGGATCATGAACTGAGCTGAAGGCAGAGGCTTCAACCCACTGAGCCACCCAGGCACCCCTGGAGCTTCCATTTTTTTTTTTTCTTAAAGATTTTATTTATTTGACACAGAGAGATCACAAGTAGGCAGAGAGAGAGAGAGAGAGAGAGAGAGAGAGAGAGGAGGAGGAAGCAGACTCCCTAGCGAGCAGAGAGCCCGATGTGGGGCTCGATCCCAAGACCTTGGGATCATGACCTGAGCTGAAGGCAGAGGCTTTAACCCACTGAGCCACCCAGGCGCCCCTGGAGCTTCCATTTTTTACTGCACCTCATTAATAGCTTTTTTTATTTCAACTTGGTTAGATTATAATTCTTTTATTTCTCCAGAAAGGGCTTTTATCTCTCCAGAGAGGGTTTCTCTAATATCTTCCATGCCTTTTCTGAGCCCAGCTAGGACCTTGAGAATAGTCATTCTGAACTCTAGATCTGTCATATTACCAATGTCCGTATTGATTAGGTCCCTAGACTTCGGTACTGACTCTTGTTCTTTTTCATGTGGTGAGTTTTCCTGCCTTGTCATTTTGTCCAGATAAGGATATATGAAGGATCAAATAAAATACTAAAAGGGTGGCAAAGGCCCCAGGAAAATGTGCTTTAACCAAATCAGAAGAGACCCCAATTCTTGGGAGGGAGAAAGGGGATAAAAAAGTTCAGGGAAAAAAAAAAGTTAAAAAAAGAAAACAAATATAGAAAAAATATTTTAAAATAATATATATATTTCTTTTTAAATTTTTATTTATTATTTATTTATTTAATTTATCTAGTTACCAGTCTAATATATATATTATATATTATATATATATAACTAGTCCCCAGTCTTATATATATATTAGACTGGTGACTAGAACAGGGTCATGCACTTAATTTTGGGAGTAATTTGGCCTCATCAAAGAAACTACCTTCCTAAATTTTAAAGGATGAAAAACATATATAAGGGTAGACACAATGAAGGAATGGAATAAGCCTATAGAGATGAGAATTTTTTTTTTTAATTTCTAAAAAATGAGTTGATAAAGCAAGTTGGTTGGGAGAATAAAGAAAAAGAAAGTGGAGAGAATTTGCTCGGGCTGGAGGCTAGAACAAGCCCGGAGCTAGACTTAGGGTATATTTTGATCTATTAGGAGAAGTTGTACCCCAAGTTTTTTAGAATAAAAAACCCTATGTGTATACAAAAAATATAGTTAGATACAATGGAGGATAAAATATGACTGCAATAATGAAGGTTCAAAAAAGATTATTATTTTTTGAAAGATATTGTTAAGATAAACTAATTTTTAAAAACGTTAAAAAAGGAAAAGGTCAAAGTTAAAAAAAATTTAGCAGAAGAAAAAAAAATTAACTTCAAGACTAAAGAATCATGGGGAGAAAGCCATGAAATCCTTGCTTTGCTTTTTCCTCCTCTGGAATTCCGCTGTTCTCCTTGGTAAGTGAACTTGGTCTTGGCTGGGTTTCTTGTTGATCTTCTGGGGGAGGGGTCTGTTGTAATGATTCTCAAGTGTCTTTGCCCGAGGCAGAATGCCCTGCCCCTATCAGGGGCCAGGCTAAGTAATCCACTCGGGTTTGCTTTCAGGAGCTTTTGTTCCCTGAAGGCTTTCCATAGAGTTCCGGAGGATGAGAATGAAAATGGTGGCCTCCCAATCTCCACCCTGGAGTAGCCCAGAGCTCGGGGCCCCACTCCTCAGTGCGCCCTCAGAGAAAAGCGCCCAATCACACCAGTCTCCCTGGCCTCCGGCCATGCTCCAAGCTCACCCAGCCTGTGACCGGTTCAAGGTAACCCTGGGTTGAAAGCTCAACTCTCGGCTTTGTCTCTGTAGCTGGCTTCCCCGCTCTAATACCTGTGAGCCCTATGACACTCAGATACCCCCGGTCCTTCTTTGACCCCGTGGGACCTGGAGCTATGCTGACCCCGCCTGGGCTTCACCCCGGTTTAGCCCCTGGAGTGATGTCCCTCAGTGGAGCAGACTTTTAAAAGTCCTGATTTTGTGCTCCATTGCTCCACCACTTGCCAGGAGCCGGCCCCTCCCCCTGCAGTCTCTCTTTCCGTCGCTTTGGATTTACTTTTCCGCCGGCCCTACCTTTCAGAAAGTGATCGATTTTCTGTTTCTAGAATTGTTGCTCTTTTTCTCTTTGATCTCCCATTGGATTTTTAGGTGTTTGCAATGGTTAGATAAGGTATCTAGGTGATCTCCTGGTACCTGATGTAGTCTCAGCCTGTTACTTCTCCACCGTCTTGACCGGCACTCTATTTCTACTTTTTCAAGGATGCAAGTATTTTCTAACAATTTTTATCTAGCATGTGTTATTTTGTCATTGTATTGATGTTTATTTTCTGTTCATAATTTCCTACCTTCTAATTTCATTTTAATTTATATGTTTATCTAGTTTCTTAATTTGATAGTTTAAATCATTGATTTTAACCATTCTTCATTGTAAGAAATACTAAAATATAAACTTTTACCTGAGCATTGTTTGAGCTGTATTCCTCAAACTTCATTATGTTACATTTCATAATAACACGATTCAATTTTCAAATTGTTTCTAACATCTTTTCTGATTTCTTTCTTAACCCATCAGCTATTCGAAAGTCCATTACTTAATTTCCAAATATCTGGGAATACTCTATATGTATTTTGGTTATGATTCATAATTAAATGTTATCTCTCCAAAGAAACATTTTCTTTTATTTTTTTCCAAAGAAACATTTTCTATGAATTCAATCCTTGTAGGTTCACTAAGACTTGATTTATGGCCCACAATATTGTTTATTTTGTGAATATCCATTTTCACTTTAAAATAATATGTACTGTGAAATTATTAAATGTAATGTCTTATTAATATTAATGATGTTTATGATAATTTTAAGTTTTATATATCCTTAACAATTTTCTGTGTATTTGTTCTGTCCAGTGTGACAGAACACAAGTGTGTTCTCACACAAGTGTGATGAAAGGAAGGTTGAAAGTTTAAAGGTTGAAACTGAAAGTAGAAATTTCCAACTATATGTGTGAATTTCACAGTTTATTTTTCACATCAGTTTATTATCTTTTAATGTAGTTTGAACTTCATTGTTAGATGCACATGCATTTAGATTTGCTTGTCTTCTTGTTTTTTGATCTTTATCAAAATAAATACATTTTCTTATCTTCTAATATTCCTTAAACTAAAGCATACTTTGATATTAATAGAGCTCTTCAGCTTTGTAATGATTAGTGTTTGCATCCTACAGCTTTTCCCCATTCTTATGCTTTTTAACTATTCATGCCTTTATATTTAAACTCTAGACAATTTTAATATCATATTGTTGAGTCTTCCATATGTTCATATTTTATTATATACATTTACCTTATTTTTAATTTTTCATTCACTTAAGCATGTGTATTTTCTAACTAGAATTTTTTGCTTTCAGCCTAAAGTACTTATTATTTTATAGTATAGGTCTGCTTTAAACAATTTATTTTTCTCCTTTTACTTATTCATTGCCAAATATTCTGTATCTACACAAAATAATCATGGTGAAAGACAAAAATCTGTATACCCACTGCAACCAATATTAACAATGTAAATAATATTATATTTTGTGGATAGAATGCGGCAATAAAATGTACTCAAATTCACTTCCTCATTCTCTGGCTAATAGACATTTAAGTTGATCCTTTCCTTCCCTCCTTTCCCCCCAACAAATATTGATATAACAAATATTCTTGTGAATACTTCTTTGTACAGATGATTTTAGGGTACTCTAAAGTGTATAATTTGAGTAGAACTGTAGAACCAAGGCTTAGGTACCTCTTCAAAACTATTATTCATTGCCTAGTTGATTATAAGGCTATTTTACTAATTCTATGCATAATTGGGGTGAAATTAGGGATTAGTATACAGAGTTGTTACAATATATTATATAATAGTCCAATTTTCAACAAAGATTAGGTAATATAGAAAGAAATAGAAAAGTGTGACCCATTTGACAGGAAAAAAAAAATAAAAGACAGTAGAACCTGCTTTTGAGAGGCCCCAGGTGATGGACTTAGCAAGAAAGACTGCTAAGAAGCTACTTTAAAAATGTTCAAAGAAAAAAAGGCAAGCATACCAAAAGAAAATAAAGGAAAATGTGATAAAATTATTTCACCAAATAGAGGACATAAAGAAGCAGATAGAAATTAAATAAATAAATAAAACTTCAGAAATTCCAGAATTCCTAAAATTTTATATCCAAAATTTTTTTAACAATAGATTTGAGCTAGCAGAAGGGAAAAAACATCAGACTTGAAGATATATCAATAGATATTATACAGTCTAAATGGAAAGGGGAAAATGATAAAGAAAAAATAAGCAGTGTTTCAGAAAAATGTGGAACATCATCAGGCACAAGATTGTACATACCAGAAGGAGAAAAGAACCATAAGGAGAAAAAGAGGGGAAAAAATGTTGACAATGTAAACATTTTAAAAAGATTATAAAGGACTGCTATAAGTAATTGTATGCCAACATATCAGAAACTCTAGATGAAATGGACAAATTTTTTAAAAGACACAAACTATTGAAAATTACTCAAGAAGAAATAGATTCTAAATAGATTTATAATAAGTAAATAGACTTTTTGGTATTTTTAAGACTTCCCATAAAGAAAAAAACAAACCCAGATGACTTTACTAATGAAATCTACCAAACACTTGAAGAACAAAGTGTAATCTTAATAAGCTCTTCCAAAACCAAGAAAAAAAAAAAGAAGAAGAAGAAGTGAAGAAGGAGTGCATTATTTACCTCAACTCAGCTTGTTGGGGACAGTAAATAGGATCTGAGTGTGCTCCTGTAGCTTGTATCTGCTAACCCATAGCCACCATGTGTAAATGCATCTCCATCTACATTGACTATGCTGGTGTCCAGATTGGCAATGCCTGCTGGGAGATCTGCTGCCTGGAACATGGCATCCAACCCAATAGCCAGTAGCCAAGTGACAAGACCACTGGAGGAGGATATGACTTCTTCAACACCATCTTCAGTGAGATGGGTGCTGGCAAGCATGTGTCCAGGGTGGTGTTTGTAGACTTGAAACCAACTGCCAGCTATTCCACCCCGAGTAGCTCATCATAGCGAAGAGGATGTTGCCAATAACTTGCTCCAGAGCACTACACCATTGGCAAGGAGATTATTGACCTTGTCTTGGATCAAATTAAAAAAATGGCCAACCAGTACACAGATCTTTAGGGATTCTTGTTTTTCCACAGTCTTAGAGGGGGAATTGGTACTGGGTTTACCTCCCTGCTGGTAGAATGTCTCTCTTTCAGTTATGACAAGAAGTCTCAGCTGGAGTTCTCCATTTACCCATTTCCCTCAGGTTTCCACAGGTGAGGTTGAATCCTGCAACTCTATCCTCTCTAACCACACCAACCTGGGGCAGTCTGTGCCTTCATGGTAGATAATTGAGGCCGTTTAGACATCTGTGATAGAAACCTCAATACTGAATACCCAACCCACATTAACTTAAATAGGCGATAGGACAAACTGTATCCTCTATCATAGCTACCCTCATACTTGATGGAGCCCTGAATGTTGATCTGACAGAATTTCAGACCAGTATGGTCCCCTGTACCAACATCCACTTCTCTCTAGTCACATACTCTCCTGTCATTTCTGCTGAGAATGCCTACCATGAATAACTTTCTGTAGCAGAGATCACCCAGTGCATGCTTTGAGCCAGCCAACCAGATGATGAAATGTGACCTTCACCATAGTAAATACATGGCTTGGTGCCTGTTGTACCATGATAACATGGTTCCCAAAGATGCCAATGCCACCACTGCCACCATTAATGCCAAGTGTAGCATCCTGTTTGTGGATTGGTGTCTCACTAGTTTCAAAGTTGGTGTTAATTACTAGCCTCCTTCTGGATCTGTTGGAAACCTGGCCATAAAACTGCAAGCTGTATGCATGCTGAGCAACAACACAACCATTGCTGAGGCCTGACATGGCCTGGACCACATGTTTGACCCAATGTATGCCAAGCATACCTTTGTTCAATGGTATGTGGGTGAGGAGAGTTTTCTGAGGCCTGGAAGGACATGGCTGCTCTTGAGAAGGATTTTGAAGAGGTTGGTGTGGATTCTGAAGGAGAGGGATACTAATTACCATTCCTTTCAGTCCTGCAAAATATCACACTCAGAACTTCAGTGTCAACATTAGCCAACAGGCATTAACGCTTTCTAGTTTACCTTCACTTTTTACTATAATCTTGTCTTACTTTTCCATGTGTTCCTGTAAGATTTTTCTATTATGTCTCAAAGTAAAGTGTTGGGTTTTTTTTTAAGATTTTATTTATTTATGTGAGAGAGAGAATGCAAGAGAGAGAGCATGTGAAGGGAGAAGGTCAGAGGGAGAAGCAGACTCCCTCTTTAGGGAGCCCAATGTGGGACTCAATTCTGGGACTCAAAGATTACAACCTGAGCTGAAGGCAGTCATTTAACCAACTGAGCCACCCAGGCAGCCTCAAAGTAAAGCATTTAAAAAAGAAAAAATATAGATGATAAAGGTACATTTTTCAATTCAATCTATGAGGCCAATATTACCCTGATGTCAAACAGATAAACACAAAAAGGAAACTAAAAGTTAATTTTTTTTATGTGAAAAATCCTCAGAGTGCTAGAAAACTAAATCTAACTAAAGCAACATATGAAAAGATTATAAACCAGGACACAGTAGGGGAGATGCCTGGGTGGCTCAGTCGGTTAAGTGTCTGCCTTTGGCTCAGATCATGATCTCAGGGTCCCAGGATGGAGCCCCGCATTGGGCTCTCTGCTCAACTGGGAGTCTGCTCCTCCCTCTGTGCATGTTCTCTCTCTCCCTCTCAAATAAATAAATAAAACCTTGGGGGAAAAAAGCATGCACAAAACCATAACCCAGTAGGATTCATCCCAGGAATACAGGTTGGCTTAACATCCAAATATCTATGAATGTAAAACACATTTTAGTAAAGTAGTGGCTTTATGAAGATGTCCTACAGTGCCCTGTAATGTCCTCTGTTCACCAGACCTGGTGCTCTAAGGGTGTCTCCTAAGTGTGTTGCATGTGTCCTACTATTGTGGTTAAGTCAAGTTTGCCTTCAGTTCAGTTGTCTGTGGTAGTTCTCTTCACCCGTTGTAGGCAGGGTTTGGTTTCTGTGTTGTTAGTGGGTCACTCTTGTGCTGCCTTGAGCTTGGGTTGAGTCAGACCAGGCATTTAGCAGAGTTGCAGAAGCACTGAGCTGCAGGGGGCACTCTCCCTTTGCTGTCCCTGAGAAGCTTTCACTGGTGGGTGGGGCTCAGTTAGACCAGCTGTCTGCCTCCAGCCAACTGCTGGGGCTATAGTGAAACAGGTGCAGGAGTCAGTTTGGAGAGGTGCTGGCCCCTGTCAGGGCTACTTGCATACTACCAGGCTTATGGCACCATTTTGGTTGGATTCTTGCCAAAGGTGTATTAAAGGGCATGTCCTTGGAATATTACAGGGGTCTACTGTGAAGTACCAGCAAGTTCCTCTCAGGTCCACTGTGGGAAGGGACCTGCAAACACCTGGGAAAACTCTTCCCAACGACAGCTGAGTTGGATCCCGCAGATTCACAGAAGTACCTGAGGGCAGCACTGTTGCAAGCTAGGTGCAGAATGTTGGCACTGTGATGGTTCCTACAAGTGTCCGTATATCTAGACTGGGGGGCAGGGGTGGGAAATGGTATCCACCAGCTCTTTTGTTCCCGGAGGAGTCTTTCAAAGAACCCAGCCCTCCAGCCCACACACTGAGATTAATAAATAAATCTCCTTGGTATACAGCAAACTGTTTTTCAAACTGTTCTTTCTATGCTGTATCTCAGCCCAGCTGCTCACTGGGCTGTCTCTTTAAGGGTGGGGACTCAATTTCCTATTACCCTTTGGCTCTCCCAGAGCTGAGCCCACTGATTTTAAAGGTCTAGGTGTTAACCGCCACTGATTATAAAAATTCATGAAGCCAGGTCCCTCTGCCTTTAAAAATCAAATATTGTAGGGATTCATCTTTCCAGTGTGGTTCCTCCTACCCTTTACTCCCTCCGTGCCTGGGCTGCCCTGTATGGGGATCTACTTGTCTCCCATCCCCACAAGCCTGGCATCCTTCCCTCCCACCGATGTACCATGGGTCTGTTTAGCTCCCTACCATCTCTGCCCTTTCTATTCTCTTCATTGTAGTCTCTTCTCTATATTTAACTGTGGAAAGTCTGTTCTGCTAGTCTTCAGGTTGTTTACTGGGTGTGAAAGGATGTTTTGCATTCTTGTTTCTCATTTGCATAAATTTCAAATTTCATACCAGTACAAAGATGGAATTTCTAATTTTAACTGGATCATATTCCATTCTTCTAAAGTCTTTAAACTCAATTCTGCAGCCAGTTACAAGCAAAACTGCTTACTGGTGTAAGGATTTTAAGTGCTTACAACTCTAAATTTAAGCTTCAGGCCTCTAGTGTTAAATGTCTGTAATTCATGCCAAGTGTCAGAGAAACATTGTAATGAGAAACAGTGAGACATAGTGCCCTTGTTACATGTCATCTGTAGAGTACCAAAAATATCTCAAAGTCAGTGTTAATGCTATAATTGTAGGGGCCATTGGTGACATGTTAGAGTCAATAATCTGAAGAGGCCATCATCATTAATTGGTTGTACTTACAATGGCTAAGAAATGGTTCCATTTTCATAGCTTAAAATCAAAGTGGTTTTGCAGTCTTTGTGTAAGTTTTAAGCCTTTCTTTTCAAAGTCATTGACTAAGCCTTATTTTCATGATGAGTTCAGCATGAAAGGAGAAGCAAGAGTAATTTCATACTCTTAATGACTTTTTTCTTTAATACTTAAACAGGAATTATTGCTTTTTAAAGAACCCTTTGCTTTTATATTAAAATTTGTTAAGCTCAAACATTAGTACTTCATTAAACTGTTTTTGAGTTTTCTAATATAATAAGGCCTAATGGCTTAATTTAATTAAGCAAACATAACATTTAGCAGGCATGCTGTATTTTCTCCAAACTACTGATTTTCAATCTTTAAATTCTTGAGGGATAAGATAGTTCTGCATTCAGATCTTTTACCACATAACATCTTGCACCATATAATTAAAACGTTTGCATTTGCTTCCAGATAAATTACCTGATTTAGGACCCTACCTCTTTCCCATGATAATAGAGATGTAAATTGAAAGAAAGCAGTCAAGAACTAGTGAAAATTTGAAATAGCCCCTATGGAGATTTGAAAAGGGGATCAATTAGGAATAAAGAAAAGGATTTGTAATTAGAGAACAGGTTGCAAAAGCTACATCTCCTACATTTATAGCAAAGTCACTCAGTGAGACCGTGGGGTAATTTTTGTGCACCCTCAAAGCAATGCTCAATGTCACAATAATAAGATAAAACCAAGAGGATAGATGCAAGGCGTATTTATGAATAAACAGTGCTTGATGATCTGTTGGAGTAAGAATCAGGACTGTCTAGAGTGACTGACTGGAGGGTTTCTGGCTTGGGGAATTTGTGGATCATAATGCTTTCCTAACATAGAAAGCTCAAGACAAGATGAAACTGTGGTAAGACGCAGAAGATAATTTGCCTTCAGTCTCTTGAGGTCATGTTATTTGAGAGACTTCCAGGTGGAAAGACTATGAAATGCAGGCACTTAAAATCAAAATAAAATGAAATGTGTTCAGTTTTGGCTGCTAATTGTTGAGTAAACAGGGCCTTGGCAAAGAACCCTTATTTCATTAGGAATCATGTTCTTCATCTTATGATGAAGGGAGTTATTCTGTAGCATACTTGTGACACATTCTCAAGAGAATTGTGTTGACAGTTCTATAATCACAGTCTGAAGCAGTTCCCAGATTATTATATACACAAAGTCTGGTGGAGAATCCATACTGTGTTTCCTATCTAACTCCCAAAAATATGTGATATATGGAACTGTTTCATTCAACTCTTCTCAACTACGGAGATTGTTAACAGGTATTTAACATATGTATTTTTTAAAAAATTTTCTAATGTGCTTGAAAAACACACATGAAGAAGGGGTATGTCTTCCTATCAGACAACTCAATTATTCCTCATTTTTGTAACATTTGTCATCTCTGTGAATAGGCTGCCACCTGTGTAATCACGTAGAAAAATGATTTACATTATTAATAGAAATTACACTAATATTTATAGCAATACTGGTATAGAAAATATATTCAAATTTTGTATATTTTATATACATTTTGTATATTTATATATGTTTATATTTATACTATTTGTCTATTTTATATTTTTCGGCTTTAGGGGTCATAATTTTACCTGAAAATATCAGAGAAAAGCAAAAAGTATCTGTGAAGCCATTCTTCCTGAGAAAGATAGAAGTAAGAAGTGAAAATCTATCTCTCCAGTTTCTTTCACAGAGATGATCACAACTAAAAATCCTTGTCCTTATTTCAGTTCTTGCAAAGAAATGCAGTAGGGTGACGGAAAGTTATCCCAGATAGAATAATCCAAGTCATGTATAAGAAGCAGAAGCAGGGCACTTGGGTGACACAGCTGGTTGAGCGTATGACTCTTGGTTTCAGCTCAGGTCATGATCTCAGGGTCCTGAGATTGAGCCCCACCTCAAGCCCCAAATTGAGCTCCATGCTCAGTGGGGCATCCGCTTCTCTCCCTTCCCCTCTGCTCTTTCCCCTGCTCATGTAGTCTTGGTCTCTCTCTCTCCCCCCAAATAAAAACAAATAAATCTTAAAAAAAAAAAAAAAAGGAAAAAACAAATGTAGGAAAGGTGAATAAGAGAGACTACCAGCTGTTTAAAGCAACAATGTTAACAAATCACTGTGGTGTGGATAACATATCTGACAGTAAAGTGTTAACAGTAGAGGAAAATCAGCCAGAGAAGTTTAAATAGAGTTAAAGCAAATGTTCTACATTATACTGGACCTCATCTTATTTAAGGTACATGGTAATAAGTTATGGATGCCTTTTGTAATTTCTGAAGTAACCAGTAAAAGAATGATAATTAAAGTCACAGCAAGTCAGATAACAGAAGAGATACAATGAAATAATAAAACATACGCAATTAATACCAAAAAATCAAGAAAAGTGAATAAAAGGCCAAATAAAAGATATTGCAAATAGAACAAAATGAGCAAGATTTTATACCCCCATCCATATAAATATACATATGTATGCGTACATATATATGTATACATATGTATGTATACATATGCATACATATATACACACATACATATATATACACATACATATGTAAATACATATATATACACACACACACACATAGACATATATGCTATGTAAACATGCTATGCAAGCAAAAACAAAGCTAGTTTGGCAGCACTGATATATGTATTATTATACTTTTAATTTATATTAACATGTACTCGTAAAATAGCACAAATGGACTTAAAGGTAAAAGTAGCAGGAGAGATAAGGAGAGACATTTCATAATGATAGGTAACTTAACAGCAATACATAACATTAATAATTTATAAAGCTTAATAATATAGCTTTAAAATATATAAACCCAAAAGTGACAAACCTAAAATAAAAATTCAGTAAATCCACAATGCAAGTGGGAGATTTTTAAATACTTCTCTTAGTAACGTACAGAAAAAGGAGAGAGATACAGCACATTTAAATATCATGATTAACCAATTTGACCTAATTGGGATTACATCCAACACATGCAGAGAAATATATCTTTTTCAAGTATACATAAAACATTCATCAAAATATTCTGGACCATGAATCATGTTGCAACACATTTCAGAGGTTGATAACAGAACAGTGTATGTTCTGTGAATACTGTTGAATTAAGTTAGAGCTCAGTAAAGAAGAAATAACTAGAATATATCCACATTTGTGGAAATGAATCAGAACACTTGTAACTAACTTAAGTGGAAATAAAAAGTCAATCATAAGGGCATTAGTAAATATTTTGAACTTAATGGTGATGAAAATATAACAGCTCAAAATGTCAAGGATGCAGCCAGGGCAATAACTAAAAAAAGGGAAACTCCCATGTTGTAGTCCTGGAATCCACAGATGCACTTCAGGGTCAGAATGTGAGACACCGTGTGCCTTCAAACACCTTTTTAAAGCAGCTTAGAGGCCAAGCATCTTGAGAAAATATTCCTCAAGTGCCCTTTGTGGGAAAAATTAGTATCATTTCCCATTTGTTTGATGGTGAAGACCATTGTCTGACATTTGGCTGAGTCTTCTACCTTACCTTCCCATCAAGTTACTAACTTTGTCACAGGAAATGGAATTATGAAATTTAGAACCTTGCCTACTCTGTATTTCACTGCATAAAATCAAATCACACATATCAACAAAATAAAAGTCAATACTAAATTTCAGATGCCTATGGTTTTAAGACTGAAATTGATATGATTTCAAACCGAGACAATACGCGGAATGCTGACCTCCAATCATGGAGCTTAGATGGCTCTCTGAAGATCTCCAGTCCCCTCTCTGGACAGATGCAGGGTGCACAGGAGAATTAATCAACAAAGAACCAAATGAATCAGTTATTTGAGCCAGGCTGCCTCATAGACTGCTTGAACAAAAGAGGTAGCTGGCAAGATTCACAAAATTACTCTGTTATAAATTTACCCAGAAAGGCTCACTGGTTTTTTAAAGTAAGAAGATTAAGATATTTCAGGACATACAGAAATCAGGGGAGAAACATGGAAGAAAATTCTCTCTGTTCAACCAGGCATAACAAACATTACAATTAATACAAGCATGTTAAATTATCCTTAATCATTAAAATTAACTTATATTATACATTCTTTCCATTTTCTATCATCCAAATTACTTCAACTTTAATTAGCACCAGTATTATTTTCTCTTAATCACTTTCATAAAAATGAAAGTTATCTCTAAAGGAGTCCATTGCATTGGGTTCTCTTAAATCCCCAATCATATTTCATTTGTTAGGCAAATGCTAACTTGATTGATAAACATCAGATTATCCTTATTTTCCTCTGCATTTTACAGGATTTCAGAGGGTTTCCAGTTACTGGTGTTTTTTCTTAAGACGAGTTTATATTTCAATAATTTGGAAACTAAGGTGTTTATTTCATATCCACGTAAGGAGTGGATGTTCCCACATAATCATGCTAGATAAATTGCATACTTCAAGGTATGACAATAATCTCTGGATAGGGAAACCCAGGTCATCTCCCCACACACAAAAGAAAAATCATGCTTACACTAATGTTTTTCAGACTGTGGTTCTGCATTCACTTGCATTTGTTATAGATGCTGACATTTAGGTCCTACGCCAAACCTACTGAACAAAAAGTAGGGGGAGGAGCAGACACCTGTATTTTTTAAATTTTTTTTTCTGTCTCTATTTTTATTTTTATTTTTTATTACCTTTTTTTATTAACATATAATGTGTTACTAGCCCCAGGGGTACAGGTCTGTGAATCGTCAGGCTTACACACTTCCTCCTCAGGTGAATTCTTATGTATATTCCAGTGCATAAGACTATGGGAAACAAAATACAGCATTTTAATTTTATATAAATTTTATCCTAAAAAAAAGTGAACTGACGTATTCAATGTCTACAGTGGGAATTTAAAAAAAAATGATATCTATTTATGAAAAGTTTGGTAGACCATCTGAATTCTCTCATAAAAACAGAATGGTTAAATTCATAATATCCTGATAAAAGTGTAAGCCAGTTAGAATGTGGAAAGAGAGAGGAAAATAAGAGAATAAATGTGCAGAATCGCAGAATGGTTAGTATTCTCGTCACTTCAAGAAAAAAAAATAGCTTCTAGGACATTATGGGAATTAAAGATTAAAGCTGTTCTGCACACATACCATTCCTAGATACCCTGGGAATGGGATCTTCACCTTATCAAAATGACAATAAAACCCACATGCAAGTAAAGTAAATGAAATTGAGAAGAGGAGCCTCATTTATTCTAGGTAGGCTGTTTGAGAAATGATGCTGAGCCAAGCCAAAAGGAGGGCATGAGAAGAAAAGACATGTATAAAACAGTTGAGTCTGTCTGCATATCTAAGAGAGAGGACTTTATTCCATGTATTGCTGAGTTATTTAGTGACAATCCAGTAGTTTTGGCATTAAATAATCCATTATGTTCCAATATGTCCATGCTGTCCTACCTGGTTAATTCATTGGCCTCCCTACTCTGAGAGGCATCTAAGACACACCAGACTTGGAAAAGACAAGTTTAAGTAGCGCAGGCACCTTGCTGTTTTACATGGCTCTCCTCCCTGCTCTCAGGACCCAGGTCATAAGGTCCCCATAGGAGTGAGGAGTAGGGAGCTGTCCAAAATATAAATGCTGGTCCTTTCATTGAGGTGGATAGCCTTTAATACTATGTTTTATTTTCTGCACAGATTTTAAAAATCACAGTAATACATGTACATTTTTTAAAAGTCTAACTATAGGAGCACCTGGGGACTCAGTTGGTTGAGCTCCTGACTCTCGATTTCAGCTCAGGTCATGATCTCAGTGTCCTGGGATCCAGCCCTTGTGGAGCTCCTCCAAGCTCCATGCTCAGCAGAAAGTCTGTTTTCAGGACTCTCTATTTCTCTCTGCTCCTCCCCTCACTTGCTCTCTCTCTCTCTCAAATAAATAAATAAATCTGTAAAAAAGAAAAAAAAAGTCTGATTATAATAATTAAAAAAATGACCCTTTCTTCACTTCTTCTTGTTCACAAATCCCTCTCCCCTAAATTTTGTAGCTATTTTTTCCTGACACCTACCTACTTGGTTATAAATGAGAGGGTTTTACTACTATTTCTTGAATTGCCAGTTTAAGACTAACAATTCCCTTGTATCATGCAAGAAGAGGATTTAGATTTTCCCTTATTTGTTTTTTTAAATGCCAAGCTCTCTCCCTCTTCTGTTATGTTTTGGGTATCCTTGGTCTAGAGTCTCTACTCCAATTTCTGCACCAAATAAACCTCTATTCTCTAGGAGGGAGAAAGGCAGCTGTGTGGCTGCACAATATTGGGAAGGGGCCCCAAGGTTCTTACAAAGACTTGCAGTTTGTCCTCATCCTTTTTTACCTCTACTGTACCTGGTCCTCTAGTGCAAGAACCCTTCCAGTGAGAACTATCTTGCTTACCTTTGACATTTCCTTTCACTTCTTATCTACTTTCCAGCTTCTAAAACCATGTTTTCGTCTCCTATCTGACTTATTTTGGAGTTTAAAACATATTTAATTTTTCATGCCACTTGGTTTCAGAAAGAAGCAAAGATCAACGCATATGTGCAGTACCCCATGTTTAATCCCCAAATTTCCTAAATAGATCATATAATCCCCTTATTGCTTTATTGGATCACTTCTGTATAAATCAAGTATCAGTTGTTTGTTTTGTATTGGTTTGGTTTAAATTAATGGACAATATTCGTATTCCTTTAATTCTGAGAATCCAATTAGAGTACAATAAAACCAGCACTCTCATACATTGATCATGATCATGTAAATTGATATGACCCTTTTGGAAAACAATTTAGTTTCAGTATATATTTAAAAGCCTTTAAGATTTTAATGCTCTTGGGCCCAGTAAAATTCTACTTCTAAAAATCTATTCTAAGGAAACAATCTTAAAGACAAGAATAAGAAAATTATGCACAAAGATACTTATCATGTACTTATTATAAGAGAATAAAAGAGATAATAATCTACTATCAGTAAGAAAATGGCTAAGTAAGGAAAGGTATAAACACCCAATAGAATGGTCTACAGATATTTTAAGATGGAAATGGGGCTGAAGGCCCACTCAAAAGAGTTGTAGCCTCCATGAGAACGGGGTTTTTTATTTTTTTATTATTATTATTTTTTTAATATTTTATTTACTTGACAGAGAGAAATCACAACTAGGCAGAGAGGAAGAAGCAGGCCTCCTGCGGAGCAGAGAGCCCGATGCGGGGCTGGATCCCAGGACTCCGAGATCATGACCTGAGCTGAAGGCAGAGGCTTTAACCCACTGAGCCACCCAGGCACCCCGGGAACGGGGGTTTTTAGAGATAGAACAAAAGCTGGTAAATATGCTTATTGAGGACATATTTATAATTATTAGAATTTGGAGTTTAAAAAGTGATTTGGTCTTGGACAAGACTTATTAAATATTTAAAATACCTTCTAATTCTAAGAATTAATTCTTAGAAGTGTATAAGCTGTGATTTACAAAACAGAATCCAAGTACTTGAAAAACACAAGTTAGTTTGGTGCAAAAGGATTTGGGGTATATTGAAATCAGCATAACTTATCTCTATAGTAGTACTAAATAGCTTCTGAATGTCTACTTTGATAATGATGCATGTATATTCTTACTCCAGGGACCAGTACAACTAATTACTTTGGAACACGAGTATTTTTAATTTATGCCATCATTGTCTTTCTTGAGAAAAACGCAAACCACCTCAGATAAATCCAACTCATTTGTTCCCAGTATTTCTGGCCAATATGCTATATGAAACAAATGGATTTCCAAACTTAAAATTGGTAAGCCACAGAGAATATTTGGCATCTTGTTGAAATCTGTATCATAGAATCCAACTCTTCTGTACCCCAAGTCAACTGTTCTTTGCACTGGCCTTCACTGTCATTTCATTAGACTGAAAAAGCTTCCCTCAAGGATGATCAACTGTAATGCAGAGGAGATTAACCTCTCACTTCCTGGTAATGATTTTAGGGTATTAAAAAGCTACAGTGAGCCTGAAGCAAGTGAGAACATTAATGATCAATTATGTCTGAACAAAGTTTATTATTGAAATTCAATGACTGAAGCCATTGTGACAACATTACTTTAATAATCAGAATGGCTTAATGGCCTATGTCAAAATGCAGTATCACCATATATCATTTATATCGTCTTACAAGCACTGAGAAAATAACTAACTTGAGATACTTTATGCTGATTGACTTTTTGCAAAGATTGTTTATTTAAAATGATTTAAAGGAAAATTCATCCCTCTTGATTCTACTCACTACTTCAGTCACACTAATCATTTGTACATCACTGCCTATGATAAAAATTTTACTCATAATTAATACTGTACCTTAAGTGATTCTCCAATGTAGACAAAATTCCATCATAATGATTACCACCACAGCATTTCATTCTATGCAATGACTATTTCCAATTCCCAAATAAAAGACTCTATTAATGCTACTTTTGTGCTATAAATATCATAGTCTATTAAAAGAAAACCTTATAAATATATATGAATGATTGTAACTCCCTGTCTATATACCTGCTTAAAATACTACCCTTTTAGTTCATTGCATGTCGGTGCATTGACTTTTTTATGAGTGTTTATTTAAGTTTAGAATATTAAAGTGCATTATGATTTTTTTAGTATCATGAGGTACTGGTACCATGAGAGGTAAAGATAGAATTATACTAGGAATGTATGGCATGAATAAATTCCCTTCCTTAAGTCATGTGTGCTAGTGGCAATTCTACAGTCATCTTCCTTAGACCCAGTCATGTAGTGATTTGGGAAAGGAAAAAAGGAAAAGAAATGTATAACCTTGGGAAACCCCAAGGCTTACCAGAAATGAGGCATGTTCCTTAATGAAATGTCAGGTCCTTATGATAAGATGAAAAAGGGAAATAATGCTGCATTGAGAATAAGATTTAAGTCAGTAATTCTACTGTGCTACCAGCTGTCAAATTTCCATAGGACAAGCTCTTTTTAAAGGAAAAATAAAATTGTCTGTATGCACAAATCATCAATATGGCATCTTGAAAAATATGCCAAATTTTATTGGAAATATATTTGAATACATTTTCTCTCTTCCTTCAAGACTCTAATCAAATAACCAACTCTTGCTCAGAGTTTTTCTTGATATATTTCTTCTCCCCAGTAGACTGTTGCTTAGATTTTAGGATCCCGATAGTATTTTGTACTTAATTAATTTTCAGAAAGTAGTTCACTATTTTGCAATAATTTATGTTTCATGTCTATTTCTTCTAGTAATCCAGGATGTCTGGGACTATCTTACTTACCTTTAGATTCGAAGTAAGGAATCTTACTTTAGATTCCAAGTAAGGATCACAGTGGCATATAGAGAATTCTAAATAAATGTTTTAAAATAAAATCTTTTATCAACAAATATTTAGCAAATTCTAACCATGTGCCAAGAGCAAGGGTAGGCATTGGGGATTCTAAGTAAAAAAGTTAAAGCCCTTGATGGAATTTATATACTAATTTAAGGTAAAATACGATACATAAATACATTATGTATTTATATATAATACATATAATCTGTTAATATCAGAAGAATTTACTGTCTGTTCCAATCAAAACCTGGTGATAGGCAGTTGGACCCAGGAACTCCCTCTTAGAGTAGTTACTGTAGGAAGCTTGCAATTATAAATCCTTTCTTTGCCTCTCAGAGATGTAAATCTCTTACCACTCAGAACTGTATTCTCAAGGACGTGAGAACCAGTGTCTCTTTAAAGTGCAAACTTTCAAGGGTTCAAGGAGGTAACTCTCATTCTTGTTCCCAGTCCTTATTGGAGGGAAAAGACCCAATCTGGTAGCAGCCTTGATTTATTTATTTTTTTATTTAAACTCAATTAGCCAAATTATAGTAAATCATTTAGTTTCAGTAGTGGTGTTCAGTAATTTATCAGTTGCCTGTAACACCTGGTACATATCACATTATATGCCCTCCTCAATTCTCATCATACAATTACCCCATCCCCCCATCCACCTCCCCTCCAGGAACCCTCAGTTTGTTTCCTGTAGTTAAGAATCTCTCATGGTTTCTCTCCCTCTGGTGACTTCCCATTCTGTTTTCCCTCCCTTCCCCTACAGTTCTCTGCCTGGTTTCTTATATTCCACATATGAGCGAAACCATGTGATGTAGCAGCTTTGCTTTAACTTGCAACACTGCCTCCAATCATGGAGATACAGCTCTTTGTTTCTCCTCTGGATAAACTCCAAGGAACAAACCCATACAGCCCAGTGACAGGGACCCAGCTTCTTTTGATACTCTCAGTGCCTTTGCCTCAGCATACCTCAGCCTCAAAAGAATCTCTTGCCTTTCGTTTCATGAAGTTGAATTCAGTACCCACTGGATCCTCTTCCCTATGGTAATGGTCGTCACTGCATAACATCTATCCTCAGAACTCTGAAGTCTGGCTTTGTTTATCTTTAACAGGTGTGTGTGTGGAGAATGATATCTTAGGCAGAGGGAAAAGCTCTCAGGTTGAAGTTTACTCGGTGTTTCTGAAGGAACACAAGAGGCCAGGAGGCTAAATCAGAGTGAAAGAGGACAGAGTGGTGGGAATGAGCTCAGATAATATGGGCTATATGACCTCTGGAGAAATTTGGATCTTATGTGAGTAAGGTGGACAGCCATTGGAGGAACTTAAGCAGGGAATATCACGATCTGACTTACTTTACAAATATTGCTTTCACTGTGATGGAGAGTAGACTGGTGGCAAGACAGGGACAAAAATGGAAGAAGGATTACCAATTATGAGGTGATGGAAATGTCCAGAGGAGAAACAGCATGGATTTGACCAACTTGTTGGTTGTGATGAAGGTGTTGAAAAGTAGTTGGAGAAATAGATTCAAACAAAGTTTATCTTCTATGTAGCAATGTTTTCACAAGCCTATCTTCCCGGTCAAGTGTGGAGAGGGTTCCATGTCCTCCAGTCTTTCACATCTTTTTGATTAAAAATAAAAAAAAAATCAAGACACTTCATCTGCCAGCCATAACTGTGGCCCTCTTGGCACCAGCTGGGCTAATTGCCATCGTCTTACTAATGATTGAATGCATGAGAACTTTTTGCATAAGTCAGGCATTTTAATTCTGCATTAGTGGTAACTTGATGTGCATGCTTTTAACCCATATGCAAAAAATTAGTCCATGGTAAATAAACTAGTCTGCTGTACTTAATTTTAAATATAGATATACATATAACTTAAGACCATGGGAGAAATTTCTCTGACAGCAAATAAATAAGTACCTCATTCAATGTTTTTGCTCCCCTTCACTGGTCATTACAGACAGAATACTTAAGGCTTTTATAAGTCTGAAAGAATAATAGGAAATATATCCAGGAGAGACCAGTTAAAAGTGTTTCTACAGCCAAGAATTTTCTAAAGCCTTTGTATTAAATCCAGGAAACATGGAATTTAGAAAAAGGATTTTTAAAAAAAGATATTGGGGTTCAACTAAAATCCCTCTGTCTAAGATAAAATCTCAAATAAAATCATCTAAAAAGCAATAATCTGGAAACCTGTTTAATCTCCATTTGGGATCTAAGATAGTACCATTCTTTCATGCATGCAGTGAACTTGTACTGGGATCCTCCTATATGCCAACCCTAGTGTTGCTCACTGGATAAATCAGTGTGTTCCCTAAAGTGCTCATAACTACTGCCCAACTCCCAGTAGAAACCTCATCCTCTCAGCCAACTAACAAAACCTGACGTTAGCTTAATTACTTTCTTTATGGTGCTTATCTTTAGTGTCTGAAGCAGTTCACAGTTTACATTGAATACAGACACCGACCTCAGATTAGTTTCATGAACTAACCAATTCTTGATTTACTACTTTGTAAAATGTATTGTGGAAGAAAAGATGCCTAAATCCCATTTCTGTATTCCTTTCTCAGAGTGCACTAACATTTTAGTTTATTTAGAATAAACTTTAGGAGTGCCTGGCTGATTCAGCCAGTAGAGCAAGTGACTCTTGATCTTGGGGTTATGAGTTTAAGCCCCATGTTAGGTGTAGAGTTTACTTAAAAATAAAATCTTTAAAAAAGAAAAAAAAAGAGTCTTTAAAGATCCTATGTATTTGTCTCTAGCTGACTAATCACTTCAGAGATAGTTTTCAGTTATCTGAAAATGACTGAGGGGGACACATAAGGAAGGTGGCTTCTGGGAATATTTTTCAAAGTTATTTTATAAGAATTGTGAAACTGTACTTCATCACTCTAAAATAAGCATGTAATAATTTTCTTTAAGGGTTTAAACAGTTTTTGAAAGTTAAAAATTATGGTACAGAATAAACTATTATGATCTCTTGAGTATAAACTCTCCTACTTTAGCTTTTAATCCTTCCCATTCAGACGGTATGGATAACTTCTCATTCCCTTTACATTATACTTCTTTCAGAAGGAACTGTGAAGATTAAGATATAGAATACCACTTGTCCTTATGTATATGATCAATCCAGAGTTATTTCAGTGTTAATATTCAGCCTGGGATTATTGTTTCCAAAACATGAAAAGACAGGGTCTAAGTTGTAGTCTTACTATTTTCATTTCTTTGATTTTTGACACAGAAATTTCCCCCTCCTCTTCCTCCTTTCCTCTCTCCTCCTCCTCTTTCTTACCTTCTCCTTTCTCCTTCTTTTTCTTCCTCTTCTTTCATTTTATTTAACAATTACAGGCTCTGAGGAGTATTGCTTTATAGAGCTGTACATAAAATCAGAGACAAGAAGAAATAAGATATTTGAGGTCAGATGTATCTTTTATGAATTTCTCTATCTTCCCTGTAGGAAATGTTGGTAGTATCATTAAAATAATTGTGAACATTTTTTTCACATCTTCATGAAACATTTTGTTTTATAAAATTGAGGAAAAAATTAAAGTAACTTTAGCTCACATTGTCAGAATATCATAAAATAGATACATCACATTTATGAAGTGTTTACTTTTATCAAACCACAATTGCATAGCAATAGTTTTTACCTAATAAAAATTCTATATAGAAAGTTTTTTTTCAAATGAAGAAACTTAAGCAAGGAAGGGTTATTAAAAAAGTACTTACTGAAGGTAATTTCCATTTCTCTGTTTTCTTTCCACAACGAGAGACATCATGCAACTAAGTGCAGAGTTTCAAAGGACCTCAATCCTTGATTGCATTAGTGTGAACTACTCCTGTCTTACCTGTCTAAAAAAAGCAAAAGAAAATCTTGCCTTGAAAAAAAAAAATCTAGATATTCACATTATCTCTACATTTTTATAGGTAACGGTCAACCTTATCAAATGGACAAAAGAGGAGAGGAATAGACAAAAGAAATTGACAGGAAAACTAAATAATAAAGGTAGCAGACGCACGTAAAACGATAATTGATTTTGTCATGAACTTCAAGGACAAAAAAAAATGGAGAACTTTCAGACAGGTAGCAGAAACTACATCAAGAATAAAATGGATATTCTTAAATAATCACGTTCTATATACTGAAGATCATTGCAGAGTTGGAAGATAGGTCAAGGGAAAATACCCACGCTTGGTAACAGAAAGAAAAAAAAAAAGGAAAATAATAGAAAAAGCTTTGGGAAACATCCACTTTGTGAAATGGTAGAAAGAGTTAACACACACTTAATTAGAGTCCAAGAGGGAAAAGAAGAGAGTGGTAACACTTGAAAAAATAATTGCTGAGTTTTCAAAACCGTTGAAAGATCAAGTCAGAGCCTTAGGAAATGTTACCAATCTCAAGCGAGAAAATACAAGTAAAGTGACACACAGAAAGATCATAAAGAAACTGAAGGCATTAAAGGCCAAGGGAAATGTTAAAAGCAATCAGAGAAAAGGCATGTTGCTTTCAAAAGAGTCTCAGATTGCATATCAAAAAATTAATAGAAACCAGGAAACAATAAAATGATATGTTCAAATGGTAAAAGTAAATGACTGTAAAATTAGAATTTTATACCAAGCAAAAGTATTGCTTAGAAACAAACATGAATTTAAGGCATTTTTAGACAAACAAAAACTCAGATAATTCAGCATCCCCTGATTAACACTAAAATATCACAAAATGTTTTTAAAGCAAAGGAAATGATACGAAGTTATAGTAAGGAATGCAGGAAGGAATAAAAATGCAAAGGACAGATATGTGAGAAAATTAAACTCAAATTGATTATGTTTTTTAAAACACTGGTGAAAGTTGTACATAAAATTAAAATACTCTGCGACAATACACAAAAGTTGGGAAGGGAATAAGTGGTGTTAGAATTGTTTTTTAATTTTATTTATTTATTTGACAGAGAAATAGAGAAAGAGCATAAGCGGGGGAGTGGCAGTCAGGGAAAGAGAGAAGCAGGTTCTCTGCTGAGTAGGGAGCCCCACTCAGGGCTCCATCCTGGGGCCCTAGGACCATGACCTCAGCCAAAAGAAGCCCCTTTAACCTATTGAGCCACCCAGGTGCCCAGAGTTAGTGTTCTAAAAATCTTGCTTTATCTGGGATGTAGAACTTCCAGTGTTTCCAGGGACCAGAGGAGAAAACTAGAATCATTTTCCAATTATTGGGACTAGACTGATGCCAACTGAACTGATACAATTGAAGGAAAGAAAGTAAAAGGAAAATAAAAGTGGAAGAAATGAGAACCAAATTTAAAATTGTATATATCAGTAACTATATTAGAATTCCATTGAATAAATAATTCAAATTAAAGGACAGCAATTGTCAAGCAAGAAATAAACAAAGTCTATCCCAACCATATGCTGCTTATAGGAAGCACACCTTAATTATAAATACACTAAAAGTTTAAAAACAAACAGATGGAAAATTCATACCAATCAAGTATTAGCTAAACAAAACTGATAAAACTACACTACTATAATAAAAATTGTAATTTAAATACATAAGTATTTCTAGGTATAGGGAACTATTATAAAAGAGTCAATCTACCAGGGTGATAGGGCAATTTTAAGTTGACATACCGAGAATACATCAAATTGGTATGTACCACATAACACAGTTTTACAATATCTTAAGGAAAAAATTCAAAGATATTCAAGGTGAAATAAAAAATGCAGAATTATACTAAAATATTTTAAATATATTTTTTCAGTAATTAGTCAAACTAAAATTAGTATTACAAAAAATGTTGAATAGGATTTACAAATTAAAATAATAATGCCTATAGAGAATACTATAATCAATTTACCCCCTGCCCACATATGCATAGACTCCCTCATTATCCACCTCCCCCACCAGAAATGTGGATTTGTTACAACTGATGAACCTACATTGACTCATCATTATCACCCAAAGTTTATAGCTTACATTCTGGTTCACTCTTGATGGTGTACATTCTATGGGTTTGGAGAATTGTCAAGTGTCATGTATGTACCAGTCATTATAGCATCATACAGAATAATTTCACTGTCCTAAGAAAACCTCTGTGCTCTACCTATTCTTTCTCTTTCTCCCAAGTCCTTGGCTACCTGATGTTTTTTTGGCTCCATAGTTTTGCCTTTTTTTCAGAATTGTCATATAGTTAGAATACTACAGTATGTAGCCCTTCAAAAAGCAGGCTTTTTTCATTTAGTAGTATACATTTAAGTTTCCTCCATGTCTTTTTGTGGCATGGTAGCTCAGTTCTTTTTTAGTACTGAATAATATTTCTTTGTTTTGATAGCATACAATTTCCTTATCCATATATCTACTGAAGGACATCTTAGTTGCTTTCAACTTTTGGCAGTGTGAATAAAACTGCTGTAAATGTCCTTACCCAAATTTGTATGGCCCAAACTTTCAACTTCTTTAGGCTGAATTGTGTAAGAGTATGGTTCGTTTCATTTTGTAAGAAACTACCAAAACTATTTTGGTAGTTTTACATTCCCAAAATGATAGTACTATTTTGTATTCCCATCCAGAATAAATGAGAGTTCTGCTTGCTCCACATTCTTGCCAGTATTTGGTGTTGTCTGTGTCCTGGAATTTGGCCATTCTAATAGGTTTGTGGTAGTATCTCATGGTTGTTTTCATTTGCATTTCCTGGATGTATGTGATATGGGGCATCTTTTCATGTGTTTATTTTCCATTTGCATGTCTTTTATAGTGAGGTGTCGGTCAACATCTTTGGCCTGTGTTTTAATTGGATTGTTTGTTTTCTTATTGTTGAGTTTTAAGAGCTCCTTGTAATTTTGGGATAACACTGTCTTTTAAGATATGTCTTTTGCAAATATTTTCTACCAGTCTGTGGCTTGTTTTTTCATTTTCTTGACAGTATCTTTTACAAAGCAGATATTTAAAACAAAATTTTGACAATGGAGTAAAAATAGTCTTTTTAACATATGGTAATGGAACAACTGGACATCCACATGCCAAAAAAATGAAACTAGACAGACCTTACAACCTTCATAGAAATTAACTCAAAATGGTTCATAAGCCTAAATGTAAAATGCAAACCTATAAAACTCTTAAAAAGATAACAAAGGAAAAAATCTAGATGACCTTGGTTTGGTGATGATTTTTTTTTAAAAAGATTTTATTTATTCATTTGACAGAGAGAGAGAGATCACAAGTAGGCAGAGAGGCAGGCAGAGAGAGAGGAGGAAGCAGGCTCCCCGCGGAGCAGAGAGCCCGAAGCGGGGCTCGATCCCAGGACCCTGAGATCATGACCTGAGCCGAAGGCAGCGGCTTAATCCACTGAGCCACCCAGGCGCCCCTGGTGATGATTTTTTAAACACAATACCATAAGCATGATCCATGAAAGAAGAATTGATAAGCTGAACTCAATAAAATATTTATCTCACTTCACTTTATAGGTTTCTTTAAACAATATTTCCCACACTTGTAATTTCAATTCTCACTTTTTTGTTTGAACTATAAAATATATCTTTGATATAGACCTTATTCTTTTTTTTTTTTTTAAGAATTTATTTATCTATTTGACAGAGAGAGATCACAAGTAGGCAAAGAGGCAGGCAGAGAGAGGAGGAAGCAGGCTCCCCGCAGAGCAGAAAGCCAGATGAGGGGCTCAATCCCAGGACCCTGAGATCAGGACCAAGCTGAAGGCAGAGGCTTAATTCACTGAGCCACCCAGGCGCCCCAGACCTCATTCTTGATTTCCAGATCCTTACTTTTAATGCCCCTTAGTATTTCCACACTGATGTGCCACAGTCGTTCTAAGTACAACTTGTACAAAGACAAAACTCCTGTCCTCCTTTTCCAAACATGATCTTTATCCTTTATTCCCTACATCGATTGTTAATATCACCAATCATTTCATGCTTAAGTTAGAAATCAATTATGTCATTCTAGACCTCCTCTTCTTTATTGCTGACTACATATATGCTTTATATCACCAACTACTACTTTAACACTGATTATCAATTCTATATCTTATATACTTTCTAAATATTTATTAGATTGGTCTCTCTCTCATACCCACAGTGTTGGTGTTAGTCAGACATTCCTAATTTTCTCACTAGGATGATTGTGTTAGCCTGTTTCTCTGTCTCTCTAAAATTCATTTCCCACAGTGCTTCAACAGTATAAAACACAAAATATGAATCGACCATAACATTCATCCTCTTGCTTTTAAACCAGTAAGAACCATCTACAGCATTTAGGGTAAAAAAATAAATTTTTATAAGATGATATACAACTTTCTGTGTTTTCAGCCACCTCTCCATCTTTCCAGTATTACCTCCTACCTGCCTTTCCAACCACTGTATACTGTGCTCACAGTGAACCACCACATTTTCTACAACTCTCCATGCTCTGTCTCAGATCCATATTTTGTTATGTATTTCTGTCTCTACTGGGCTGGAGTCCCTTGTCTTTAACATCTGTTTAATCTCTTCTCATCCTTCCTAATGTCAACATTACTTCTTCCTAGAACCTCTATTTCCCCTAGGTTATGTTTGGATCACTCTCCCTGTGCTTCCATTATCACTCTGTGCAAACATCAATTTGAACACTTAGCACATTGCATTTTGATGGTTTGTGTGTGTATACAGCCTTACTAACGGCTGTATTACTTCTAACCCATACTGGATGGTTAGTGCTCTTTTTTCCCAAGTAAATATTTCTAGATGGGATTATAAAATAGCGCATAAGTTTAATATTGCATGAATTACATTATTGATATTTGAAAAACCTGGGTGTAAGTTAGGTTTTGCCACCAATCATCCTGGCTGCTAAACTTTGGAGTGTTAAAACACTAAATTCTCAGTTCCTCAAGACCAAGAATGTTGCTGTTATTGTCAAAATAGTAATTATTAGGTGATATCTGTTCATTAATGTTCCTGAACTGATAATTTGCTAATGGACCTTGGGAAGAAATTGTTGATAGTAAAAGATGGCTCAGTGCCCCTGCTCCAAGGTGATGTTGGGGTGCAGCATGTCTATTCTCAGGACCTGGGCATTGTGGCCTCCTCTTCACCCTGGTCTGGAAGGCATTTCCAGCCTCCTTAAGCTGGCAGCTAAGGCAATGTTTGCTGGAGGGTATTCTCAGCCAAAGACTTTTTTATTTTTGACAACTAATTTTTATTGTTGCCTCAATGTGAAGGCATGATGGAAATTGGACACATTTATTTTATTGGGAATCTTTCTTAAATGTGTATGCAAAGTATACAATTCTATAATGAATGGGGCTTAAATCATTGAAGACCATTTAATTACTCTGCCTCCTTGGGTATTTTTCTGTTTACATTTTTCCTTAAATAACTAAACATGTCTTGTTTTTCAGGGATGTTTTTCTATACACCTGACAAATGGCTGTGGATGTTCTTCTCGGTAGCCTCTCTTTTGCTCGAAAATGAAGTTAAAAGTTAATCACAAGCCAGAATGCCATAATTTTTCATGGTCTCAGCACAAAACAACATCAGAAATACATATAAAACTCTTAACTCTCACCTATAAATGAATTATCTAAAATTCGCTTTATGCTGAGAGGGATAATGATATTTGTGTTTTCTAGGCCAGAGAATGACAAAATGTCCTGAAATACATGAGTCTTCTCAGGACAAAAACCCTTGCTTCAGACTCAGAAAAAACGCAGGAACTTTAAGCCTTTTGTAGTAAGACCGGTATGTTCAAAATTCAAAAAGTATCAGAAGTCTAAACTTTAGAGCTTGTGCTAAACTTGCAAAAAAAAGTTAATGTCTTACTGTAAACTGTATAACTCTTAAATCAAACTAGATGGTTGGAGCTTTTTTCTTTTTTTCAAGTAAATATTTTCAGATGGAATTATTAAATGCACTGTAATATCAGTTTAATATTAAATGAATTACATTACTAAATGAGTTACATTATTTCAACTTGGAAAACTCAGTGTGCAACTTAGTTTCTGCCACTGAACTTCCTGGCTACTGAATTTCCAGCAGATCTGCACTCTCAGGACTTCTAATATCTAATCTCTAAAATGGTGATTACCAATAATTCACATGTCACATATGGTAGGATTGCTGAGAATATGTGACAAACGTTTTACTAGACAACTATGTATACTACAAAATACTCCATATTAGCATTATACTTTTAAAATCAATAACCTTTCTCCTCAAATAAACACATTAGATATTATATAGATTGTGGATTATATGACCCAAACATCATATCTGCTTTTAACAGGGGTATTTAAATATTATTCACTAATTGATTCAGATAAAAGTACCAGGTTGGTTTGTTTGGTGGACCTTATCTTCTTTTAAAGATTTTATTTTTTTATTTGACACAGAGAGAGAGAGAGAGGCAGGCAGAGGGAGAGGGAGAAGACGACTCCCCACTGAGCAGAGAGCCCACGTGGGGCTCGATCTCAGGACCCTGAGATCATGATGCAGCAGAAAGCAGATGTTTAACCAATTAAGCCCCCCAGGCACGCCAGTTTGGTGAATTCTAAATGGTAGAATGAGTTTGTACATGTATACAAATTGAAATGGTATATGCTCCCTGAAAAATAAATTATGCAGCCCCTGATCTTCATTACATTTTGTCCTGACATTTGAATTTTTACAGTTCATTTACCCATTCTCTTTACCATTCATACAGCAAGTTTTTAGTAAAGCTCATGTCATGTTCCAGGCATTGGATTATGTCAACAAGACAAAACCCTTAAATTCGAAGCAGTCATAATATTGAGAGAGAGAGAGACAAGCAAACAACAACTAAAATGCTATATACAAGTGCTAGGATACATGCAGGGGACACTGTGGGATGATGGCTTCCCAGAGGAGGTGACTTCAGAGTTAAGCTTTTAAAAGTGAGTATCAGATGCAGTTAGCTCCCCAAAACAGTACAGTAAATGATAGGGAGCAGTGGTGGTAAGGAGATGCTCTCCAGGCGAGAAAGAGCATGTGTTTTTCAGAGGGAGGAGCATATGTAAGAGGAGACCATAGAAAGAAAAAGTCTATTTGAGCAAAATCACTGTAATGCTCACTGGCAAGGTTCTCTTCCCTGCTGCTGAGAGAAAGAAAAGAGCACACTCAGGAATTCTAAAATGTGCAGTGCGGTGGGAGCACAAGACGGAAATCACAACATGGCCGGAGCAAGACTAGGAAGAGAAGCAGAAGATGGATCATGAAACGCGGTCTGTACTGTGCTGAGGAGTTTGAATTTTATTACTGAAGGCTGTGAATCCCTGTGCAAGAATTTGAAGCAGTGTTGTGATTTGATTGGTTCAGAACTCATGTGTATTAAAATCTGATGGTGGGGTGGAGTGTGCATTAACCGGACTAATGATGACACTGATGCTATGACCCGTGGGAGCCAAGAAAAAAGGCGTGAACTGAGAACCTGTCAGTGGAGACACACTTCAGAGAATCTCGGGGAGTAAGACTTGTACCTTATTAAGAACCATCAGTGTCTTTTCGGTTCTAATCAAAGTAAAATCCAAACTCCCTCTCATGCCCTTAAAGTCTCTGTAAAACCTGACTCCTAAGTGACAATAGATGGCAATATAACACAGTGTCAAAAGAATGAACTTGTCCATATTTCAGTCTCAGCTTACCAATTAGTACATGTGTGAATTACTTAACCTCCATGTGACTCAGTTCCCTAATTCTCAAAATAAGGATAAAAATCATGAAGTCAGTATGAGAGTAAAATGTGATAATCCACTTCAAAGTCTCACACGGTAGTTAGGCTATGCAAAGTACTCAGCGAATGCCAGCTAATCAACACATTTCAAGCCATTCTCTACATTAATATACTTCAACTTCACTGGCCTTCTGACGGACTATAGAATGAACTTACATGTTCTGGAGGACTGAAACTTTTTGTCCTAAATTTAGCCTAGAACACTCTTTTTCCAGTCGGCTTGTTCCCTTATATCCTTCAGCTCATGGCTCGAAGAAACCTTCCTTGAGCGTTATGTAAAATATATACCCTCCATTATTCTTTATTACGTCAATGTGGTTATAGTCTTCATAGCATTTAGCATAAGCTGTAATCACTTAGTTTATTTACTTGTTTACTTGTTAATTGTGTGTCTTTCTAATTATACTAACAACTCCATAAGAATGCCTTGTTCTCACATGTAACTCTGTGTCTGTTGATCCTAGGTCAGCATCTGGTGCAAAATAGGTTTTAATAAATAAATGTTAAATGTAAACAAATATAGTACAACATCCAGACTTGAAGAGTGATCCAATGTAGGAAGTGTGGACTAATCGAAAATGAGAGGTCATCAAGCATGATGAATATAAGGGGAGGAGCCATTTGGGTGGTGAAAAATGATGAACATTTTTAGGTTTAGACACATTTGTGAGCACAAGTGAAGCTGTGGAGAAGGCATTTGGATACCAAGGCTGAAACTCCAAAGAGAGGGTTGAGTTCAAGATAGAATCGATAGATAGTGGTAGTTGTAACTGTGAAAATAGACGCATTCACCTGGAAAGGACTTTCTCAATGAACAGCAGCAGGAGCACCACTCTTGGAGATGCAGATGGAGGAAGTCTGAAAGGGAGGAACACTGTTAGGGGAACTTAGGAAAACCACCCAGCAAGCAAAACAGGTGTGAGTGGTATTCTGGAAGCCATGGGAGAAGTTATTTAAATCCTTAAAGATAGCCTGATGGTCCAGGTTTTTAGCTCTTTCTGTACATGTCACAGGGACTCGGGAGTTCTTCATGAGGCACCACTACTATCTCTGGTGTCACCCTGTCCTCAAGCAGGTACACTGTTTTGGGCTTTTGTCTGCTTTGCTCCCTGGATGTTCCTGTTCCCCATCTTTCATTATTTTTCCCACCATTTCATTAGGCAAAATGCTTTTTTTTTCTCCCACCCTTAACATTATGTGGATTTTAGTTACATGGTCCAGAGCCCTAATTTTTAGCCCTAATTTCCTTCACTCTGAATTCACTAGAGAGGTCTCCAGACCACAGGACTGAAGGCGCCCGAGATGCCTTCACGTGGCCAAAGTTTCTCAAGCGGGTATGAAAACTGGGTCTTCTTACTGACATTCTTTACCTCTTACTAAGAGAACACGGGCATGTACACCAAGTGTATACATTTAGAAAGTTCCTATTTGATGATCCGTATTTAATGGACCTATTTGATGACATGCTATATGAGTTAGAGAAATAAGTGAACCAGCATGGGAAGCTGGATGCTGATTATTTATTTATTTTTTTTAAGAAAAAAGTAAAAAAAAAATTGTCATGAGAAAAGTAAGATTCTTTCATGAGGAAACTTTCCTGATTGTATGGAAACAGATATAGTTTTAAAATAAATTTGAAGCAGATTGTGAGGAAAGAAGGGAGGGGTATTCTCTGGCAGGTTATCTGCTTGTTTTGAATAAAGACATTCTTAGAAATCTGTGAACAGAGAATCTGGAACGCTAGTGAAATGGAAGATTATTGTTAGTAAAAACAAAACCCACACGGTCTCTCCTATTCCAAATGTGGCAGGTTTTCTCTCTAACTTCATCACTGGGACTGTGACATGAATCCTCTTTGTCTTATGAATGATTTTGAGCATAATATATCCAATGACGGTTGTCTAACAATAGCCCAAGACACTATGTGATGACTCAGCTGCTGATTCCAGTTGGAATTTTTCATCATCACTAGAATCCCATTTGGATCTACCTAGTTCAGTAACTGAAGGAATTCATTGGAGTACTTTGGAAAGGGCTGGCAGAAGAGAACTCAGTAATTAAAAATTTTACACAAGCAAGATAATTCGTACAAAAAAAAGATAATTCGTACTTAAACTAAGCCTATTATTATTATTATTATTATTATTATTATTATTATTTTGTTCCTGTGGCTCTCTTTTTTAACCGTTAGCCCTTCTTGAATATTTGTGCAAAACAGCTTAATGCTAACAAAGCAAGTCAGGAAATGACTGTGGCATCACTAAAGAAAGAACAGAATTAGAGGAAAATGGATATTGGCTAACGAAAATTGTGCATACAATTTTTAAAAAGGACAAGATCAAATAAAATACCTTACATTTATTATTATATAAAACCTGGAGACAATTTTTGACTCAATAGCAGGAAATTAGACACGAGATTCAGGCATTGTTAATATGACTTTCATACTTGAGTCCTGGCTCATTGTAATGAGACTCACCTCTCAGCCTCTCCCGGAATTCTAGCTTTTATGACATTTTTGCTGAGCTACCCTCTATCCTTTAGTCATTCATCTTAATAGTCCACAGCAGCACAGAGTCCACATCACAAGACACAGCCTTTCTGCTTCTGTAAATGAGTCCAGCCACTTCAAAAGCCACTCCCTTTGTTCCTTGATTTCTTTTTGAGCTCCTAGCAACCACCATTGTGTCAGATTCTAAATTTAGATGCATTTCATGCATCTCTCTGAATCTCCAAATTATACTCCATCAGTGTGCAACTGAGATTAAACCTTGGGCTCTTCAGTCTGCGTAGAGCTAACTACTGTACACTTATTTCTTTATGCATGGAAGCCTTACCAAAAGTAGGTGCACAGGAACAAAAAAAGGCAATGCTGAGAGCTGTTACAAGTCAGTCATTCGCTACTTTCTGAACATCCCTCTTTCTCCTCCTCTCTGTCATTACGAATCCCTCACAGTTAATTCCATACTTAATTTCTCAGTACCTCTCATGCAAGTTAATTTCTGACTAGATTGGCTCATGCAACCTGGTAATTTAAGTCAGGCAAACTCTCTTTAGAAAGTGAAGAAGGAGGCAACGGGTCTATACAGAGTGGTTAAAGAAACACTCCTCAGCACTTAAGTCTATAAAAGCATTATGCCAGTTTTTAATAGGCTTTACCTCCCTTGTCTGAATTCTCCTGGTCCCATTAGAGGAGAGACAAGGACATAGTGTGATGCTGAGTTAAAACCTGAAGGAACTGGTATGTTACAAACCAGTCAAAGCATAAAATGCAGATGCTGTGAAGCATGTGCTTCCAAACACTGGCTGGGCTTCTGATGAAGTCTCCATCAATGGTGTTTATTATTATTTTAACTCCCTTTTAAAGGGTTATATTCTGTAAAAGAATCTGCAAGGCCAATACCTTCATCTTTTTACTTCTGGATCAACTATGATCATCTAAAAATCTGTCAGAATTTCTCCTGTTTTTTAAAATATTCAAGGAATAAATTGTTAGGCCTTTAAATAGGAATTCATTCCAGCATTTCCACATGTAGAGAAATAGAACACCCACAGGTAATTTCTTTGATCATATTATTTGAGAAAGTCATGAAGCAAAGGCTAAGAATACATTTTCTGGAAACCTGACAGTATAGCCCTTAGAAATCAGCAAATACAAAGTGAAACACCTCCTTACCTGGTAGCCAGTACACATTTTGTTCCTGTCCGCTGCTGTGCAAATCCATAATGTATACCACATAGTAAACACCCATTAAACATGTGTTCACTGAAAGACTTATGAAATAAATGCATACTGGTCACCAAGGCAGCCAAGGGCACATTGCAGATGCACACAGTCCTTGCTTCACCACCCATCTCTTAACGGACTCAATTGATTTTTTTCTGTCCAAGTTGGCATCTGGTCCAGTGACTACTCATACCGTCAATGTGACCTCATTCTTAAGATGTATATTCCCAACATAATGGCCCGAATGATCATTTTCATTATTTTCATATTCAGCATATATTCATTGAGTTCATGTTATGGGCTTGCACTTTACTAGGGTCTGGGGAGAAAAAAAAATTATGCCATTAGTACCTCATAATCTAAATGAAAGATACATATGTAAAGAAATATAGCAATTGCAATAAAACAAATAACACTGGACTCAGCATTCTTGAGTTTCTCATTCATAGTTTTGACTATCTGAAAGTGTTTCCTAAGCTCATGACTTGGAAATGATTGTTGTTCTTGAGGCATTGTTCTGACCATGAGCTTTAGGAGCCTGGCATGCAGATACTAGTTAGGGATCAAGTGTAGCTGGTTCCAACCAACATCTTCAGCTCAACAGATCTTTGATAATCATGGTAGGATCCTAAGTCTTAATGTATGCAAGAACTATCTGAAATTCTGATCTTTGAAAATTGGGGATCAGATTTTTTTTTCATCTGTTATCTCAAATGAACAAATGAAGGAGAAAAATCAACTCTGTAAAGGAAGCCTGGGGCCAGCTGTATAGTGGGGAAGATAGTTTATCTGTGCAACCAAAGATCAGTAGACACTTCCCAGGTACTTGGTAAAAGAAAGATATTTTAGGGTCTGTAAAACTAGCGTATGCAGACGTGGAAGCACAAAACATTCCCGTGGATGACAGGAGTAGCTCACTAGGGCTGATGTGTAGAAAATGTTCCTAGAGGATATGCTTCATTTTTTAAGTTGTGAGGAGCTCATTGCTGAACTTCAGGTTCAGAAATAACAGGATTAGATGTTTTTAACATCTGTCATATAATTAAAAAAAAAAACTACCTATGTACAACAATGCTTTTTATACTCTATTTTTTAAAAATATTTTATTTATTTGTGAGAGAAAGCAAGAGAGAATGCACAGGAGCCGGAGCAGGGAAGGGCAGAGGAAGAGGGAGAAGCAGACTTCCCGCTGAGGGGCTGCATGGGGACCCCAACACAGAACTGGATCCCAGGACCCTGAGATCCTGACCTGAGCCGAAGGCAGATGCTTAACCAGCTGAGGCACCCTGGTGTCCCTTTATATTCTATTTTTAATGGGATTTCTTCCTTTTGGGTTTCTCTAGAAGCTGACCCTCAAGAAAGATTTGAGCAAAACAAGTTATTTTTTTTTTCTTAAAAAAAATTTTATATATTTATCTCTTTAGGTAATCCCAGGACACCACCTATAGTACTGTGACAGTAATACAGGTAAGGCAAGGCAGCCAAGAGTTCATCATGCTCGTAGCCCCGTTGCATGCCTGGAGACTAATCCCACTGGGATCCCTGAGAGCCATGGTCAAGTCTACGTTTAGGAATTTTTCCTCACTGGCCATCTGCTCTGGCCTCCTGAGCAGATATGACAAAGCAGACATTCTTTTTTTTTTCTTTTTTAAGATTTTACTTATTGATTTGACAGAGAGAGAGATCACAAGTAGGTAGAGAGGCAGGCAGAGAGGGGGAAGAGGCTCCCTGCTGAGCAGAGAGACCAATGCAGGGCTCGATTCCAGAACCCTGGGGTCAAGACCTGAGTCGAAGGCAGAAGCTTAACCTACTGAGCCACCCAGGTGCCCCAAAGCGGGCATTGTTGACCAGAAAAAAACTCCAGAGCAACTAACTGTGAGTGTTGGTAGGTGGATATCACTGAAGTGGCAAGGGCAAAGGGTATATGCCAGGGCACCAATGTCATCTACTATCAGGAAGATTCCAGGGATGCACTGACAAGGAAAAAAATACTGCTTATATTTGTACACATCCATCAGCAGAACTAGAACACTGTTTTAAGATATATTATATAGGAGAGGGTCATCAGCTTCAAACATCAGGCTCCCTACATCCTCCTCTGCATGGTCACACTCATACTATTTTCAAAGTGTTTTCACTTATTTCAACTTTGATTTTCCTCTACCTTCTGAACATAGGCAAGGCTGATAAAATTATTCTTGTGCTAGAGATGAAGAAACTGAGTTAGGAGGAATTCAACATTTTGTCATTTAGCTAGAGCAAAAACCAAGTCTTCTTTTTCCTATTTTTTTCTCCATTTAACCACCATAAGAAGAGTATTTATCTTGTCCATATCATTCTCAACAGTGATTCATTTAACAATTAAAACTATTTTTATTGGAGGGCGCCTGGGTGGCTCAGCAGGTTAAAGCCTCTGCCTTTAGCTCGGGTCATGATCCCAGGGTCCTGGGATCGAGCCCAGCATCGGGCTCTCTGCTCAGCAGGGAGCCTGCTTCCTCCTCTCTCTCTCTGCCTGTTTCTCTGCATACTTGGGATTTCTGTCTGTCAAATAAATGAATAAAATCTTTAAAAAAATTTAAAAAAAAACTATTTTTATTGGAATGCAGAAACAATTTGTTAGAAGGTGGAGGAGGGTCAGTAAAGTAGCCTTCAGACTAAGAAGGCACTCTGAAAGTGAAGACAAAGTAAGCCACTGCATACCACTTACACAGAGTTTTCTCCGTGGTAACTTGCGGACAGGGGCAATTAACAGGCAAATGATCCAGGGGCTAGGCAGCTACTCTCCTCCCCTATTCTCTGCCAAGTCCAGACCTTATTCCCCAGCTTTTATAGAGCAAGGGACATGGAGGCATGGTCATGGGGTATTCAAGTGGTGCCATCTGGGGGTGCCTGGGTGGCTCAGTCTATTGAACATCTGACTCTTGATTTTATCTCAGGTCATGATCTCAGGGTGGTAAGATCAAGCCACGAGAGGGGCTCCACGCTCAGCATGGAGTCTGCTTGTCCCTCTCCTTTCCCCTCTGCCTCTTCCCAACTTGTGCTCACGTTCCACCCCCCCACCCCCCCACCTGTCTAGTAAGTAAGTAAGTAAGTAAGTAAAACCTTTAAAAAATAAAAATAAAGTGGTGCCACCTGTATACCAGAGGATCTTTACTAGTTATCTACAATGGGATCTTCTGTGCACAACTTTAGGGAAGATCAGAACAAGCCTTCCCTAGTTCTGGGCAGTTTCCATTAACCTTCATGCGGCCTGGAATACATAGCCTCGAGGGAGGTCATTGCACGGGCATGAACAAGATGGAGGGCCAAAGATGGGGTGGGCATTGTCAACACTCCTACACAATTCAAATAGTTATCATTTGCCAATTATTTTTCTGGTATATGAGAAGATGCCATGCAGAGAATTGTCTTCTTTTCTGACTGGGGATGTAAAAAGTTGTAGGCCATACCCAAGGAGCAGAGCGAACATGGGAAGGCTGGAGTTGGAAACACTGGAGTAGACTTGACAGGGTCACTGGCTTGGGAGAGGAAGTATGTTACAGGACAGAAAAGTGAGTATCACAAAACCAGAGCTGAGTTCCAATTGGTGCTCTGTGTGTGGAAGGGTTACTAAGTACATCAGGGCAGTTGGCACCACAAACTCAGAAATATTAAAAAGGTCAGCTTAAATAATCAGTGGATCAGAAGGCAGATAGACAAACAGGAACAAGAAGACATTACAAAGGTGAGATGAGCTGATCAAAAATCTGGAGCATGATAAATGAATCTAAATAGACCGAGAATGTATGACAAACTTGAAGTTCAGCCATTTAGATAATCGGTCTGGGAAGCAGGACATAGGAACACATCATAAGGAAGGACAGACCTTGGACAGTGCATTGGCTGAAAAACAGAACTTCCGTTTCATCATTTTTGGAATACTTTAAAAAGATCTTCCTGCTCCGGAGAAACCAATTCCACGAATTAGCATTTGGGAAGAAATGGTTCTATTAATGGGCTAAAACATTTTGTGTAGTTTTTCACTGAAAAGAGGTCATATATAGGCATGCCTCATTTCACTGTGCTTCCTTCTATTGTGCTTTGCAGACACTGTGGTTTTTACAAATTGAAAGCCTGTGGCAACCTGGCACCCAGTAAATCTATGAGTGCCATTGCGCCAACATTTGTTCATTTGTGTCTCTGGGTCACATTTTGGGATTCTTGAAATATTTCAAGCTTTTTCATTGTTACTATATGTGTTATGGTGATCAGTGATCACATCTTTGATGTGACTCTTTGTTTTGGGGTGCCACAAACCATGCCCTTATAATATGGCAAACTTAAATCAATAAATGTTTTTTTATAAATGAATGTTATTCCACCAACTGACCATTTCCTCACCTCTCTCCTTCTCCTTGGGCCTCCCTATGACTGAGAAGTGACAATATTGAAAGTAGGCCAATTGCTAACCCTACAATGACCTCTAAGTGCTAAAGAAAGAGTCACAGGTTTCTCACTTAAAGTCAAAAGATAAAAATGATTAAACTTAGAAGGCATGTTAAAAGTGGAGATGGGCTGAAAGCTAAGACTCTGTGTCAAACAATTAGTCAAGATGTAATTGCAAAGAAAATTTCTTGAAGGAAATGAAAAGTGCTACTTCTGGGAACACATGAATAATAAGAAAGAAAACAGTCTTATTGCTGATCCAGGGAAAGTTTTAGTAGTGGTCTGCATAGATCAGACCAGCTGCAACATTTCCTTTAAGCTGAAACCTATTCCAGAGCAAGGCCTTACCTCTCTGCAATTCTGTGAAGGCTGAGAGAGGTGAGGAAGCTGCAGAAGAAAAATTCAAAGCCAGCAGAGGTTTCATGAGATTTAAAGAAAGAAGCCAGCACAGTAACATACAAGTGCAAGATGAAGCAGCAGGTGCTGATGTAGAAGCTGAAGCAAGGAATCCAGAAGATGTAGCTCATTAATGAGGGCGGTTACATTCAACAACATATTTTCAGTGTAGATGAAACTGCCTTCTATTGGAATAAGGTGCTATTCAGGACTCCATAGCTAGAGATGAGAAGTCAATGTCTGGCTTCAAAGCATCAGAGGACAGGCTGACTCTCTGTTAGGGGCTAATGCAGCTGATGACTTTCATTTGAAACCAGTGCTCACTGACCATTCCAGAAATCCTAGGGCTCTTAAGAATTATGCTAACTCTACTCTGCCTGTGTTGTATCAGTGGAACAGCACAGCTTGGATGACAGCACATTTTTTTTTAAGGTTTTATTGATTTATTTGACAAAGAGTGAGTAAAAGAGAGTGATAGAGAGAGCAAGCAAGCAAGCACAAGCAGGGGAACAGCAGGCAGGGGAGAAGCAAGCTCACTGCTGAGCAAGGAGCGTAATGTGGGGCTCGATCCCAGGATGCTGGGATCATGGCCCGAGTTGAAGGCAGCCGCTTAACTGACTGAGCCACCCAGGCACCCCAACAGCACATCTTTTTATAACATGGCTTACTGAGTGTTTTAAGCCCACTTTTGAGATCTACTGCTCAAGAAAAAGATTCCTTTCAAAATATAACTGCTCATTGACAATGTCCCTGGTCACCCAAGAGTTCTGATGGAGATGTATGATGAGATTGATGTTGTTTTCATGCCTAATAAAAAACATCCATTCTGAAGCCCATGGATCAAGGTGTCATTTCGACTTTCAAGTCTTATTGTTTAAGAAATACATTTCATGGGGCACCTAGGGGGCTCAGTGGATTAAGCCTCTGCCTTCGGCTCAGGTCGTGATCCCAGGGTACTGGGATCAAGCCCCACATCAGGCTCTGTGCTCGGCGGAGAGCCTGCTTCCTCCTCTCTCTGCCTACCTGTGATCTCTCTCTCTGTCAAATACATTAAAAAAAAAAAAAAGAAAAGAAAAGAAATACATTTCATGAGTCTGTAACTACCATAGAGAGTAATTCCTCTGATGGCTCTGGGCAAAGTCAGTTGACAACTTTCTAGAAAGGTTTACCATTTTGGATGCCATTAACAACATTTGCGATTCATGGGATGAGGTCAAAAGATCAACACTAACAGAAGTTTGGAAGAAGTTGATCCCAACCCTCACGGATGACTTTGAGGGTTCAGGACTTCAGTGGAGGGAGTAACTGCAGATGTGGTGGAAACAGTGAGAGAACCAGAATGAGAAGTCGAGGCTAAAGAGGGGGCTGAGTTGCTACAATCTCAGGATAAAACTTGAACAGATGAAGAACCACTCCTTATACACAAGCAAAGAAAGTGGCTTCTTGTGATGGGAACTACTCATGGTGAAGAGGCTGTGAAGATTGTGAAAATGACAATAAAGGATTTAGAATATGACGTAAGCTTTGTAGGTTTAAAGCAGGGGCAGCGTTTGAGAAGACTGACTTCAATTTTGAAAGAAGTTTTACTGTGGATTACAACTTGCTGAAAGTTCAGATGATCATTAGCATGTTTTCGCAATAAAACATTTTTTAATTAAGGTATGTTCATTTTTTTAGACACAATGCTATCACACACTTAATAGACTACAGTACTATAAACATAAATTTTATATGCACTGAGAAACCAAAAAGTGTTTTTGACTTGCTTTGTTGCAATATTCACTTCATTGTGGTTGTCTGGGACCAAACCTGCAGTATCTCTAAGGTTCACATGTATAAAAGAAATAGGTTTAAAATAATCACTGTCGGCTGCAAACATGCACTGCACTTTTAATGAGGAGGAAAGGTATTGGCAGTGTTTTTCAGATCCATTATGAGCAACGATACTCAGGGAAGATCTGAGCTCCAAGTGGCTTTTATCTGTAGCATTCCCAGATAGTCGCAAGTCTTGTAAGGTAAGCATTCTGAGGCAGGTGTCCCTAAATTGTCCTGTCTATTCCAAATACAAGAGTGTTGGTTGTAACATACTTTTGAGTCACATCAGTTCAGATAGGCTTGTTTTAACACTGGAAGAGAGGGATCTTTACCTCAGGACTTCAGGATGATAACTCAAACACTATTTAATCTAACTGAAAAATGAATTATTCATAGTTCATAGAACAGTTAGCTTAAACGTGAACAAACAAGAAATTATAAAGAACACGCAGTTTGGTTCTGATGCTAGTCTACAGTCTGTCTATATTTGGGAATTGGTGAGACCCTTAGCAGTTTTTGGTAAATGTTCCCCATCTCTTTCTTGGTCTCGTTTGACTGCCGACACTAGCTTTCTTTGGTCTGGCTCTTGGTCACTCACTAATTCTTTCTCTGCACCCCATATATTCTGTGCCATCTGTGTTAGAATACTCATGCCATTTGAATTTGAATTTTCAAACAAATTGTGAAGAACTCTGGTGCCTTCTGTAAATTGCTCAGAGATCAATATTGGATATCCTTGCCGTCTCTATGTCTGGCCTTCCTTTTCTCTCTTTTGCTTAAGTTAGCTTGGTTCGACTGTTCCCTTCCCTTCTTCACGTGTACTTTCCTCTGCTGCTGACACTGGTGGAAGCCGAGAGACCCTAGAGGTGCACAGAAGAAACATTTCCATCTACTGGATTTTTGTTACTAGTAGCTTTGCTTCTGATAAACTTTCAGGATGATTTACCTCCTACAAAAATACATTCAATATATAAATATTAAACATGTTCTTGAATGTGCATTGCAAAAATTTGTGGGTCTCTCTGATTTGCATAGCAGTGTTGGAAAAGGAGTTTAGTACAAAAGTAGAATTTTCTGATTATCTGATCATTTCTTCCATTGCTCATAAGACATAATAATCTAAGGAACCGTATAAAAATTTCTTCCCTGGTAGCCCACTCTGTTCTTTGGCCCAATTTGTGTAGGCCTCTAAAGTTGTCATGGGCTGAACATAAGTTGGAAGACAGGGAACTATATACTTTGTTAATTTCCAAATTGTTTCTGGTTAAAAGGAATGCCTCACCTAGGAAAAACCTCCTTATTAGGCAGAAGTTCAAACTGAGTTCAGTTCAGAAACAGCAAAGCAGTTCATCTTTCAATAGACAAGCCATTACTTGAAAAGACAAACTTAAATGCATAACTAAATGAGGGGTTTTGTATTCATCATGTGGCAAATTTCAGGTTGAGCCTTAATGGTATAGAACGGCTGAACTTGACACAGGGTCACTGAATGGGAACAATGCTTTTAGAAGATGTAGTCCTTGATTAAGAGGTTACAATGTAGTATAGCTCCATCACACTAACACTGGGAAATTTTTATGCTGTTTTTCAGCCCAAGTATTTAAAATGCATGTTAGCTTTAAAATGAACATGAGTTGTTATACTTACTTTAAAGACGCCTCATGAAACTGAGAATAAGTTAGTTTTCTTGCAATTACTCTTTCTAAGATTATTTAGCCCCAATCCACATCTCATCTTCCCTTACTGCGGGCCAAACTTGGTATAATGCCTTCTCTAAGGTTTTCCTGTCATAGACATGACACAAAAATAAATGACCGGTTCCTCCCTCCTTCAGTTCTATTTCCTCTCCTAGATTTATCTTCGCTCCATTATCTCACTCTTCTGTGTCCAGTGATGGCAGACTGAGAAGTAGTGAGAGGCAGGAATTTGGCCACTGAAAGGCTCTCCATGTGTCTAGAAGTGCATTTGAGGCTGACACTCTAAGTAAAAGCTCTGTAATGTTTTAACATCGGATAACAAATTAGGAAGAGGTCAAAGAACAACAGCAAAAAATCCAGAGCAAATAAATATGGGTTTAATTTGAAGGTTTAAAACTTGAATGCACGCACACTAGAACCAAGGTTGAAAGGTTAAGCTACTTGAAGGAGATCCTTCAAAGAAACTTGATTTTCCTCTTAAATGCAGTTGAAGGAAAAACTGATAAAATCTAAAGAAGATGTGGTAAGGAGAAGAGGCAGCTGAGAGACACACTTGGACTGGTCTTCACAAAGCCATCAAATAACTCTAATGCCTTCAGATGTTGTCTCAAAAAACTATGTATGAAAGGAAATATTTTTTTTTAAGATTTTATTTATTTATTTGACAGAGAGAGGTCACAAGTAGGCAGAGAGGCAAGCAGAGAGAGAGAGAGAGGAGGAAGCAGGCTCCACGCCAAGCAAAGAGCCCGATGCGGGACTCGATCCCAGGACCCTGGAATCATGACCTGAGCCGAAGGCAGAGGCTTGAACCACTGAGCCACCCAGGCGCCCCTGAAAGGAAATATTGTTCATCCTAATATCCTGATAAAAATATATTCTAAATTTTTCTAACATTTACATTAAATGTCTTGTCATTTAATACTTAAATATAATAATTACAATGAGATTAAAAGGGTTATAAACACCATTATACTGTATTTCATTCTATGGTGTATGAGCCTCTTAATGTGTTGCCCAATTCAGTTTGCTAGGATTTTGTTGGGAATTTTTGTGTCTCTATTCATCAGGGATACTGGCCTGTAGTTTGTTTTCTTATAGTGCCTTTATCTGCCTTTGGTGTCAGAGTAATGTCCAGGCTGAGTTAGGGGCTTGCCACCGTCTGGTTTTCTAGACTCACTGGTTGGGTGAGCCCACTGGCTGTGCTCTGTGTTAAGCTGGCTGCTGGGTGGGACAGCTGATCTGGTGATGCTGCTAGCTTGCTCTGCAGTCAGGTGGCATCACTCCCTGGGATGCACGATTACCTCTCATTGGGTGGAGTCGGTCTGTGACTGGGCTGGCCTGCAGGCTAGGCAACCTGACCAGATCATGCTAGTAATTGGACTTTGTGTTCAAGTCGAGGCCTTGTAGGAAAATAGAGCTTCAGGCTATGCTCTGCCATCAAGTGAGGCTACAGGCTGTACCCTAAAGTTGTATGGGGTAATTGGTGAGGCCACAGGTGCTTCTTTATTGAGCTTTTCTTTTGTTGTTGTTGTGGTTGCTGGCTGGTTTCTCTCATAGGGCAGATCTTCCACATATGTCCCATAGTTCACTGGGGCTGGAGACTATCCTGAAGTTGGGTAGGTTCACTAGCTAGGCTTCTGGGTCAAGTGGGGACACAGGTTATGCTTTGCAATTGGCTGAGGTCACTGGCTGAGCCACCTTTCTGGGTGAGGCCACTGACCGTGTTCAGTAGGGCTGTAGGCTGAACTCTACAGAGGGACAGTACCATAGACTGGGCTCTGAGCTTGACCAGGATCACTATTCAGGCTCCCTGGCAATGAGATACCAGTGGCTATGATCCACAGATGGGCACATCTACTGACTTGGCTCCTTGCTGGACCAGACCTGGGTTTTTCTGGCCAGTAGTCTCCTGGTCTGGTGGGACTGGATGCTATTCTGAGCATTGGGGTGGTGTTGAGAGTTTTCTTTCCTGCCTGAACAGACAGTAGGATGTGTTTCCCAGCTGCCGGCCATCTGTGGCCATGCTTCCCACTGGAGTAGGACTAGGTTCGTTTTGCTCAGCCATTGGGCAGGTCTTTGAACTTGCTTTCCTTCCCAGACAAAGCCATAGGCTATACTCCACAGCCAGTATGGCCCCAGGCTAAGGATCTAAATCAGGCTGAACTGCCAACCAAGCTCCCTGGTAAGACTGGGCTACCAGCTTGACTCTGCAGATGGGCAAAGCAGTTGGCTGGGATCTCTACTCAGGCCCTTGGCCCCACAGCAGTCATAAACATGGTCCTCCACTCTCTAAGCACTGGCTACATAAGCCCCACCCCCTTCTCTATCTCTATCTCTCTGCCAGTGGTGGAGCCCCACGATTCCTGTGGTGATCCTGGTGAGGCGAGACCTGAGCTTGCCTCCCAAGAAGCTCCCACAAGACCAGAAAATCTGGATGTCCATCGCAGGTTCTCTTTTCTCATCGGAGAAACTGTAGGCCAAGAGAGTTATTCTTGGTGTGGTTCTGTGCCCGCCTAGTGGGTGGCAATGCGGTGGAAGTAAAACTGATCTTCTTATCCTTCTAATGTTCTTGGCTTCTGTGATCCCAAAGGGTGCTTCAGCCTCACCTCTGAGTTCTAGGATTTACAGAATGGCTTTTATCTATGGTAGTCGTTAATTGGTCTGCTTGTGAGGGGGACTGAAGTTGGGAACTACTTCTGTTGCTATCTTGTCACTATATTAAAGATATTTTTATAGGCTGATTATTAAGTTGTGCTAATTAATTGATTTACATATAACATTCTAATAAATCATTCATAGTAGATTAAATGTGTTTTCCTTGGTTATTTCTGTGGTCAGCACCTTAATTATTATATCATTATATGGTCAAGTCAGATTCAACTTGAGTAATTTTAACCTATGACACCTTTTCAATAATTTAACCCTGTGAAGTCTTGGACTGCCTATATCTGAAAAGACCTATTCCATATGAATCCACCAGAAGTTCAGTCATAAATCATTTTCAGTGAATACATGCTTGCAGCATCTTAAAACCAATCAAATAACAGCAGGTAAGTGAGTATATTTTTATAGAAGAGGTGATGTGGGGGAAAAGATCAGATTCTGATGACCTCCATACTAATTGCTGATAAAATTTTAAATGTTAAAGTTATACTTTAGTAGAACCTCAAAAACAGCAATGACTACTAATGAAAATCAATAATAAATCAATAAAGCAACATGAGGAAATTCCCATGTGTCTTCTTTTGCTCCTCCAGATCCAGAACTGCCAGGTCACCACTGGCCAACTGTTTTCCATAACAGAAGATCTCAAGTCCCCAGCCCGTCAATATAGGTCTTTTTTCATACCGTCTCTAGGTTCTGATCATATTCTCCCTTCCTTTACCCTTTCAGAGTAGTAGTAGAAAGAACTTTGATACTAGTTCCATGTAGGGCATTACCTCTTAGAATTTCCCTACACAGGCCTGTAGCTTTATTGAGAAAACTGATATGCAAAGAAGGGCACATATTTAATGTATACAATTTGCTGAGTTTGGACATGTGCAAATAGCCATGATACATCACCACAAGCAAGGTTATAGGCATATCTACCTTTCAGAATTCCACACACACCCCTTTTTTTTGGTAAGTACACTTAACATGAAAACTACCTTGTTAGCAGATTTGAAGTGTACAATACCATACCAACTCTAGGACTTCTGCACTCAGTAGAACTGACACTTTATGCACATTTAATAACTCCTCATTTTCCCCACCACCCTGGGCCCTACTATTGTTATTCTTTGCTTCTCTGAGTTTGGCTGTTTTAGGTACCTCATATTTATCCTTCTGTGACTGGCTTATTCATGTAGCAAAATCATCTGTGTTTTTATACACTAACAATGAACCATCTGAAAGGGATTATTTACAACAGCCAAAGTGTGGAAACAATCCGTATCTTGTGGATATGTGTCCACCAACAGCTGAGCGGACCAAGAAAAAGTGATAAATGAAACCTGGAGAACATCATGGTAAGTGAAAAAAAGCCACATTTTAAAAATAATCATTTTATTAAACGCTCCTTAAATTGTCGAACTTGAGCCTGCCATCTCTTTCCTGCCATAAACCCTGAGAGATACAGAAGATATTAGGCAAAGCGAATAGAAGCATTCCCAATATAACTGTGCAAATTTAGGTGAATGATAGAGCCTCTTTAAGCCTCACTTTAAAAAAAAAAAAAAAAGATTTTATTTATTTATTTGACTCAGGCCAGCGGCAGGGAGTGTGCACAAGCAGGGGGCGTGGCAGGCAGAGGGAGAGGGAGAAGCAGGCTTCCTACTCCGCAGGGAGCCTGATGCAGAACTCGATCCCAGAACCCTGGAATCATGACCTGAGCCCAAGGCAGACGCTTAACTGACTGAGCCATCCAGGAGCCCCTAAGCCTTACTTTTTAAATGTGTTAATGAGGATAACTATTCCTTTTTTAATAGGCAAAATAATATCCCTGAAGATATTTACTCTTTCCATCCCCCACCCCACCTGCAACTGTGAATTGTTGTGTTCCATGGCAAGAGTGAATTAAGGTTTCAGTTGGGATTAAAGATGCAATCAGGTATACTTAAGGAGAGGAACCAGGATAATCTAGGTGGACCCAATGTAAGAACAAGCTTACTTAAATGTGGACAAGGGAGCAAGCATGGTTAGTATCGAAGTGACGAGGTGTGAGAAGGTCTTCAGTTTCTGGCTTTGAGGTTGGAGGAAGGAGCTGCAAGCCAAAACATGTGAGCAGCGAGAAAACAGATTCTCCTCAGAGCTTCCAAATGGAGCGCAGCCCTGCTGAGACTTGCCTGTAGCCCACTGAGACCCATTCTGGGCTTGCAACCTCCAGAAATAGAAGGTGATGAATTTGTGTTATTTTAAGCTGCTGTAGTTTGCCGTAGCTTGTTGTGGCAACAATAGAAAACTGCTGTATGGGTTTGCCTTGAGAAGGGGTGAAATAATGTAAAACCTAATGTTTTAAAACCTAAATGCTGGAGTTAGATACGTCCATCTTGAGCCTCTCTCAAAATGGGAATGTTACCGAACCTGATCTTGGCTGCCTGTTGCTCGAAAGGCTGATAATACTCAAGAGATGAGTTTTGACTGCAAAGCAATTGGAGCTTTATTCAAGAGGCCAGCAACCTGGGGAGCAGACAGACTCTCCTCCAAAACCAACTCAGAGGATTGTGCTTGGCTCAGGGGGTTTGAAAGGAGTTTGGGGTGGTTAATCAGTGAAGAGAATGCAGGGGTCTGTAATATTTCTTTATCACTTTCAGACTAAACTGTGCCAACTATAGACGTTATCTCAGCGCTGGGCAAGGGAGTCCGGTTTCTGTTTCATGATGTGCAAGGGGACTCTGTTTTTATGCAAAGGAGGACAAAGTGCACAGATACCCAGAAGGTTAGTAAAATCATTTATGTAACCTAAAAAAGAATTTTTTTTTTCTTTGCTAAAAAAAAATTTGAGGCTAATCAAAAAACTGAGGTTGCTTCAAACAGACTTGCTGGCTTCTGTGGCCAGGGAAGGGTTCAGTCCTTCATTCCTCCAGGCCAGTAGTCTGTCTGCTACATAGCAAGGAGGAGGTCAGCAAGTAAGGAGGGTGTTAACTTGAAGCAAGTTAACCCTTTAGGTGGGTGGGAGTCTGGTTATAGTAATTGTTACTTTGATTCAATCAGCCTATCTCAGTGTCTTTATTGACATGTAGGGAAATGATATCTGGAAATACAAAATTTTTGTCAGCTTCCTCTTCATACAGCTCTGTACTTAACAATTTCCCTAGTTGGCCAGAATTGTGTGCATTGATTGTCTCTAGAACTTGCAGTGTAATTCATAAGGATCTTGATAATCAGAAGAGAGGGATTAAGGGAAACTAGGAAGAGAATTTATGCCAGAAGAGTACCATTGAAAAGTAAATAGAGTTAGAGCCAGGCCACATTGCTTCCACTTCTGAAGAGTTTAGAAATGGACCGCCATAATATGTTGGGGGATGGGGTAGGGCTGGGAACAGGAGAGCATAAACGTGAGAGTAACGGAGACTCGTCTCACGCACACCGGACAGCTACAGGGAGCTGGGAGAAAACTGTACCGGCTCAAGCCGACCTCCCTTCACCATTCTGCCTGCATAAAACCGTGGGTCCACAATGCAGAAGAAATGAGTTGTTTGCTGCTTTGGATTCTGTGGGATAAAAACCTCCCATTTACAAATACATACACATGATGATGCCTTAGGAGAATAACCATTTTATTGACTGTCATCTTCGCAGAAATTTATGGAGAACTTGTGGACAGTGTTCTCTCACTGCCAATTTCATTGGCTCAAGATAAGCCCCTCATTACCCCAAACAGAGTAAGGTGTCTCTGACATCTGAAAGAATGAGTATTGAAGCTAATAGAAGAAACCTGCCTTCTCTCTCATTGAACAACAGTTAAATAATACCAGCCTGTGCTCCATAACACCTCACCATATAAATGGAGAGTTAATCCAAATTTCATAGGGTTGAATGTAGTAATGCTCAGATGCTGGTAACAACCCCAAGCAATATAATTTGGTTATAACTAGTTATATGGCATTACTAAGTTCTCTGGCATTAGTAAGACTTAAATTTCTTCTTCTTTTTTCTTTTATAATAAAACACATAAAGTCTAAAATACAGTAGATACTGAACAACATAAAAACTCTCCCTCCTTTCTCTGCTCTCACTCAGGCAGTCCCCCGGGGGGGCAACCACTTTCATAGATTCTTGTATCCTACCAAAATATGCCATATATTTGTAAATATTTACCATTGTTTCCTCAAAAATGATAGCACATCAATTTTTGCCCTTGCTTTTTCCATATAACTCTCAATGCTGGAGTGTTTTCCACATCAGTAAATACAGTCCTACTTACCCATAATTATGGAAGTGATTTTAGACTGTTAAGTGTTTATAGTATGTATTTTCATAAAGTCAGTATTTATTTGGAAACTAAACTGGTTCTTAAAATGATTTCTATTTCTGGTAGAATTGATTACTATCCCAAATTAACATTAAGTTTGCTTTCAATATTGGACTGATGAAGATGTGCTTCAAAGGACAGTTTGTATATTTTGACAGAAAAGAAAGAACTTGAGAGACTGGGAACAGCTCTCTCTATCCTGGTGTGTTTTAACTCTGAAATAGCCTCTTCACTGTAGAATTGGAAACAGGTGAAAGTAGACAAAATCTGGGCTGTGTGTGTGTGTGTGTGTGTGTGTGTGTATTTACAATAACGCACACTTCAAATTATGTGCATGAAACCATGTTCCTTCAAATGGATTCTTTAATTGCCAAGCAATAAATATAGACGAGAGGACCTATTTTAATCTGTGGCCATAGATGAATGTTCACCCAGCGTTTGGGTTTATAAATGCATTTCTTCCATAGTAAGCAGGAGGAGCAGACATGTAGGAGGTCTAACCAGCTGCTGCAAACGTGGGCCCTTAGGGCCTGATTACAGAGGCTGGATGGACTTGCCTGCTGCAAGCAGGTCCAACCCCTGCTTGGCTCTCTGTGCTGAAGTCACTATCTTTTAGGCTGGAATCCAAGTTTGACATCATTTATCTACATGAACAGGTGCTCCCATAAAATGAACCCCATAAAAAGCAAATGCTATGGCAGAGCTCAGTGATTTCCCACTTGATGTTTTTGTAGAGGCTATGCTGGGAGGCAGGCAGGGTTTCTCTATAGTCTCAAGAAGCTGAACAGAGGAAAATAGAGATCAACATTTTTCAGGGAGAAATAGCTGAAAATTCTAGAAGGCTTTATTTTTTTTTTCAAAGATTTTATTTATTATCTTGACAGACAGAGATCACAAGTAGGCAGGGAGGAAGGCAGAGAGAGAGAGGAGGAAGCAGGTTCTCCGCAAAGGAGAGAGCCTGATGCGGGGCTCGATCCCAGGACCCTGGGATCATGACCTGAGCCGAAGGCAGAGGCCTTAACCCACTGAGCCACCCAGGCGCCCCAAGAAGGCTTTATTTTAAATAACTTCTTTAAAAACCTATCCATTCTCCTAAATCCCTTTAATATGATTTCTCCTATATTTCGTGGTACCAGAATTTATTAGCATATGACTGATATTTGGTACAGTATTAGAACAAAAGAAAAGGGAAAAACCCACAAAAGAATAATTGGTGGAATGTGTTTAAAAAGGCAGTGGAAAGCAACGTATTTAAGTCCAATCAAAAGGTTTTGGAGCCAGAGTACTGAGGTAACTACCGAAGATAAAAACCTCTGGAAAAAAGTTCAAGAAATTGAAGTGTATCTTTAAAAAGGTGAAACTGTCAAATTTACCTCGTAGTATAAAAACAATGGGAATTTATCTGTCTGAACATAAGGACTTCCGGTTGACCCACCTTGTACTTGTTTAAGATGTCTTTGTGGACTGAAAATTTTAGAAGGGTGGAATCACTTTAAACCCTTTTTGTTAGCAAGATCTTATAAATTTGAGGACTGACTAATGCAAGGACCGAGGTTTTGAGAAGTCTGTTTTCAGCTACATGGTACATGTGTGGTTGGATTCTGCTATTTGTCTAAGATAGTTAAAGAATCTGATTTGAAAAAAAATATTTTGTATTAATTGAATGTCTAGAGTCAACCCCCTTCCTCTCAAAATTGTGCAATGGCAATTAGGATGACAAATTTTAAAACTGCAAATCTTTTCTTGCTCCAGTATTTTTATCTTCAGCCACTGATACAACTCCCCTTACAATTCCTCTTTTTGTCTTGAAAGAGTGTTAGCTCAATCTCCCTGAACGACCTCTATCCCTACCTAAGGAGAATCTTTAAAGCTGTCCTATATTGCATAAAGTTAGTTCACAATAGAAATATTTTTGGTGAAAAGCAAAACAATTTTTTGCACAATGCTAAATATCTTGTGTTAGTAAATATCCTTACCATAAGGATAAATGACCTTAGGAAGCATGCAGTTACAATGAAACTACTTCTTGGTTATCTATTAACATTAGTATTTTGGTCTTATGAAGTCTAACACTGTCTTGTTGAATCAACCTTAACCGGGACATTTTATTTTCTATTTCGTGTTATTCCATTCATAAAATGTGCTGTGGTGAGAGAAATGTTGGAAAAGGTGAGGTGTACTTTAATGTCTGCTTTCTGGAAGGTAAAAATAGATTCTGTTTAAAGGTTTACCCAAGAGAGCAGACTATTTCCATTTCCTCTGTGAATTCCTCCTGATAGTTATTCTTTTTTGATTTGGAGAACTGGAAAGTCTATTGTTTATTTTCCTCTCTGAGCAAGAGGCTCATGTAGTGGCCTCATATGGGTAGAAGTGAAGGCAATTTAATATGCCCATGTGACCACTTGCACAGTTGACCAGGAGGCATGGTCACCGGGAAGGGAAAAGTTTTATAGTCAGTAAACATCTTTTCATCATAGCCACTCCATACAGATTAAAAGAGCAATAAGTTGACTTACATTGGAGATCTCTCTCTGGTATATTATGATCTCTGTGTGGTCACAGAGCTGAAACTTTATAGCTTATATATCCAACTGTATTTGCTTCTTTTTCCATCTCCGTAGTACTTCCATGGGAACATGAAAATGATTAAAATTCTGATTATTAATATGAACAAAACAAAAGAGAACATCTTCAGAATTAAAATTCAGAGAGAAATTGAATCCCATAGCAGAGTATTCATTTATATTCAAAGAATGCTAATAATCTTCAGTCCTTGTACATGAGATCTAAAATTCAATCAGTAAATCACCTTAACAGAATCCAAAAATGAAAAAGCAAAGTAAATTTTTCCAGGATAACCACTTGCTACTATTGCTCAAAGCTTGATCTAGGTTTATACACTATTGGCAAGCTGCAGATGGGATTTTATAGATTTGTCAATGTAAATGTATCATCACCAAATGTTTCAGTAATGTCTTCTGTTAGCTATCACTCTTGGTTGTAACATGAGCAAACAGTGACTGTTCTTTTTTTCTGTTGTGATCCTCATGCTCCAAAGAATGAGCAGCTTTAGGCAAGGAGGTGATTCATGTTCTATTTGCCAGACAAATGCAACTCATTTGCTAGTATGAAATACCTAGGTACTTCCTACCCTGCTGCTTACTTTTAAGTAATTCAGCTTCAATACTATCCTCGTTCAGTGTTAGTTCAGATTGAGGATTTCAAGATCTTATTTCAGATATAAAGTTGTCAAAAATAAAATGATGCCAGACAATATTACTTCTAATTGTTATTTTCGGGAAGGACCTGACAAACGGTGTGGAGAAACTCCGACTTAAACAGTTCTTTACCCCTTCTGAATTTAGGGGCTCAGTCAATGAACCTCAAAGCTGCAGAAAAATCTGGGGTGTTAGAGACCAAGGAGAGTAGACCTTCCACGTACTATAAGGTGTCCTACCAAACACGGAGAAAAGGCAGGAGCAGCTTTCTCTTCCTGTGTAATTAAATTTTGCTATCATTAGCCTGGAGTAAGCTATTCAAATATTTCCAGATGAGTTACAATATAGAACATCGAAAAAGGAGACCCTCATTTGAGAGTCTGTCCTTGCATTTGGTGCCCCAACAACTATGTTGTTGTTCCTTCTTTTCAGAGCTCTTTTATTCTATCTTGAAAGACCTACATAATCCTCTTAGATCTCAGTGCTGGTTGCTCCAAAAGATGACTATGGATCTGTCTAGTTCTAATGGCTCCCAAAGTGAACTCCAAAAACACATATAATCCACACATTAAGACTTATCACCCCAGACATAATTCCCATATCTGGTTAAAATTTATCCTGTTTTCACATGCTAGGAATTATAATAGATTTATGTACACAATTATCTGCCTCATGTAAAATTGGGAGATTCCTGTATTGATAATTACAGCTTAGTAGTATAGCTTGAAGTCCAGATTTGTCATTCCTCCAGCTTCACTTTTCTTTTTCAACATTTCTTTAGCTATTCAGGGTCTTTTCTGGTTCCATTCAAAATATAGAATTGTTTCAGCTCTATGAAAAATGCTGGTGGTATTTTGATAAAGATTGCATTGGATATGTAGATTGCTTTGGGTAATATAGACATTTTAATAATATTTCTTCTTTCAATCCACGAGCATGGAATGTTTTTCCACTTCTTTGTGCCATCTCCGATGTCCTTCACCAGAGTTTAAACTATTCAGAGTAGAGATCTTTTACCTCTTTCATTAGGTTTATTCCTAGGTGTCTTACAGTTTTTGGTGTAATTGTAAATGGGATCTATTCCTTGATTTCTCCTGCTGCTGCTTCATTGCTGGTGTATAGAAATGCAGCAGACTATTGTGCATTGATTTTATATCTTGCAACTTTGCTGAACTCCTGTATCAGTTCTGGCAATTTTTGGTAGAGTCCTGTTTTATACATAGACTCTCCAGTCTTCTGAGAAGAATTAAAGTTTGACTTCTTCCTTGCTGATCTGGATGCTTTTTGCTTCTTCTCATTGTCTGATTCATTTAAAAAGTTAGATACTTAATTAAGCTGGTAAGTGTCCTTACATGAAAGGAACATCACCCCAGAGTTAGGTGGTAGAAGTTCCAAACCTGAACCTCGCCACTAGTGTCCTTCTGCACAGCTGGACCTGTTTCCTCTCAAATTTCCTCTCTGTCAGATGGAGACATTGTCTCAGATGTTCTTTTAGGCCCCCCTGACAACCCCAGAATAGTTTTTATTGAGGATTTCGCCAAGAAGGATTCATTATTCCATAGCTAAGGAAAAAAAAAAAAAACTTATTTTCCCTGACCAGAAAATGAATCTTGTTTCAAAGCTTCTTTATTTTTAATTTCTGAAAGTATAAATAATATGAAATATTCCATTATAATTGTATTCCACTTTAGACCATTAATGAGCATTGGTACAAACATAGAAATGTTAGGAACTTTTATCAAATGCCAGAAACCAATAATAAATTATAATGGAAAAACACATTTTCAACCACTCTGAAACAAGTGGTACAGTTTCAAATGTATAAATGCATCAAATGTATGAACCAACATACATGGTTTGGAGTGTTGTGGAGGCCATTAAAGAGGAACTGGTTGGAAATAAAGTCCCAAGTCTCCAATTGTGTCTGTTCCTTTCCATTTCATAGTCAAGAGCTTGAGAAAATGAAAGTTCCAATGAGGAATTAAATTTGGTTTGTGTTTGGAAGAGCCTGTTTATGAAGTCTGGGGTCTTTCAAAGGGTTCATGGATAAATGTAATCTCTTTCTGTCTCTGCAGATAACTAGAGGTCCATTAGTCTTGGAGTTCTCAATTTTTCTCTTACACCTAGTCTCAAATATTGCAACTTGTGATTGAAAGATTGTCATATAAAAGCTTGCTACCAGAGTGACAATGTCCTTAATTTACTATAGTTCTTTTTGCTTTTAATCTATCCTGGGGGGGAAAATGTGGTAAAACAATATTAGTGTCTAGATTTATCACATTTCATACCTATAAAGTAGCAGATGAAAGAAAATATTACTTAAATACCATGCTATTTAAGTTCCCAGTTATCATGAGTTAAGATACACTTGGCATAAGGATACTTAAGCTATACTTCGGTCTTAGCTCAGAATTATATTTGTTTTGTCAAAAGTCTAAGCAAAACTTTTAGAACTGCTAAAGCAAAGATCTACTTCAATATTTAGGATTACTTATAAGTTTCAAAGCATATTAGATTAATAGTGAGTTTGTGAATATGAGAATAAAAGTTTCAGTATAAACTTCATCAAATTCATTTTTATAAACAAAAATGGTTGTCCTGGAAGCAGTCTAGAAAAGACCTAATTATTGATATGTAGGCTTTATAGTTTATAATTGTTCTAGAATTATTACAAATTCCACCTAGGGGTGCCTGAATGGCTCAGTCGGTTAGGCATCTGGCTCCTGATTTCAGCTCAGGTCATGATCTCAGGGTGGTGAGGCTGAGCCAGATGTAGTGAAGCTGAGCCCTATCTCAGGCTCTGTGCTCAGTGTAGAGTCTGCTTATCCCTCTCCCTCTCTTCCTTTCCCTGCTCACTCACACTCACTCTCATCATCTCAAATAAAGTCTTTGAAATATTAAAAAAAAAATCCAGTTAAAACCACTCTCCTGCCCAGAAAACATCAGATAGTTTTAATTAATATAGTAAAAATGAAAAGTAAAATGTGATGTTCTACAGCTCATGGATTCTGTAACTTTAGATTTATAGGAACAGACAACATCTGCCTTTGCCCTGACAGGGGAAAAAAAAATACTGAAAACATTGGTATGAGCTTGGAAAATGTGAAACTTGATAGGTTAGTGATCAATTGTGGTTATTTTTAATTATTCAGTATCAGTGAGAAAGCTTCTCTCTTCCAATATAGCAAGAATTTCTAATCTATCACAAAGATTAATACAGTATTTTCTTTTATTTAGAATCAAATCAGTTTGAAAAACAGAAATTTTATGGTCTGGACAATTCACTAACTGCATATGGCACAGTTTTGAAATGATTCTCATAAGGTTAAGTGCATATGTATGTGATTTTTAATTCTTAAGATTATTATGGCCGTGTGAAATAGACTAGTTGAAGGAATTTTTTTTCTACCATAGCACAAAAGGGGAAGAAAGTTTTAGAAAAATTTCATGAGTGTTTCCATTGCATTAATCAACTAATTTGTTCATGAGTTCACTTAGATATTAGATATCACCATTGGAGTATTGTTCTAGCATTCCATAGAAGGTTTTGAGTTTTAGGGCAGCATCAACCAAGTGACGACCTTTTGGATAGCTAAATATCTAAGGGACTAAAACACTATTTGTACATTACCATCCTATCAAGAATCTTCAATTGTGGAATTCCTAAAATGTTTTCAGAATTCTTGAATACCAAGAGCTGGTTTCAGCTAGAGAAAGCATATCAACAGTGGTAACATAAATCATACAGTGTGGTAGAGTTTTCTTACTTTTAAAGTTCCTTGACTAATTGATATTCAAGGTAGATTTTGTTATTTTATTTAGTGTAATTTAATTTCAGTTAACTTTAAAACATTTAGAGAAGATTCACCATTTGCAAATTAGTTTCAGTTAGAAAAACGACAGAAATTAAAAAGGTAAACACATTCTCCTTGAAAACTGGTCATTTTGCAATATTAAATGTCAGTTTAACTTTGGGGATTCTATCTTCCCAGAACTTATATGGAGAGATTGAGAATAAAATCATTTTCATTTCTCTTATCCAGATGTGTAACATGATTTTTCGGGTCAAATATTATTAATTTTTGAGGGGCATTTAGAAATAGACCTGGAAATAGTAACTAAATTTCTGTAATTAACTGTACAATTTATTGAAAAGAAGCTAAGAAGGTTGTTAAATATTCAAGCACCCTCATCATGAGCATAAGCAAAATATTTTAACTTCCCTTGAATATAGTCTATAAAAGAAGTTGGTCGCTTAACCTACTGAACCACACAGGTGCCCCAATGCCTGTCTCTTTAAACTCTCTTCAATTTCCTGGCCATTGCCCTACAATTTACAGACCGGTCTTGGTCTCAAACTCAGATAAGGCCTTGGTTGCATAGAAGCTGAGGTACTGGCCAAAAACCAGGACAGGCTTGGTCACTGGGAGAAGAATAGTTATCCAGAAGCTAGAGACAAGATGGAATGGGATCTGCTAAATCAATCCTAAATCCAAGATACAGCATTAAATAGAGCAATAGGTTTACCTGGAGGGTGAATCACTGCATTTAAGCCTTAGGTTGCTTTTCTTTTCTTCCCCTGTTTAAAGTCAGACTTGGTTTCAGAGGTAAGGCTGGTCTGCACCTGCTAATTGGAGCTGAGCACACTCCACCTCTCAGTAAAAAAAAAAAATAATAATAAAATAAAAAGTCTGCCATGGTAGGCAGTTAGGCAAAGTCTAACATTAAGTCTGCCACCTTTGTTCCCTACCAGCATATTCAGTCCTTCATTATGTGCAGACCTACTCAGACTTCATGAGGTGAGTTTAAATACAAGTCAAAAGATTTGTGGCTCAGTCTTTAAGTGTCTGCCTTAGGCTCAGGTTATAGGATCCACTTATAGGACCCTGGGATCAATTTCTGCACAAGGCTTCTTGCTCAGCAGGGAGTTTACTTCTCCCTCTGCCTGACGCTCCCCCTGCTTGTGTGTGTGCTCGCTATCGCTCGCTCTCTCTCTCTCACAAACAAAATATTAAAAAAAAAAAGATTTGAAATAAAATTATAGTTTTGAATCATTTTTTGGATGTTGCCTTTAAAGTTTGATATTTAATATATTTTTCTTGAGTCTTTGTTATCACCTGAGAAATCATTTTCCCAAAGGGTGGAGGAGAGAGGGCCTCCCCAGCATTCCCTCTCTATAACTCTCCTCACTGAGTGTGCACCTCATTTCCAGCATACAGCTACATCTCTGGCTGTGTGGTCTACATGACCATTGGTTTGTCACTTCTCTGCAAGCAGAATTTTGAAGTATGATATACCCATGGACTTGGTGTTGCCACCATCAGGATGCTCAGATTATGCCCAAAAAGAGGAATATGCGGTTCCAGTGGTCTACCTCCCTTGCTTTAACACCCTGAGTAAATATTCTTCATGATTTGAGGAGACACCTGTTGTGGCAACACTACAAACCATCAGCATGAGCCTTTTATACTACTGAGATAGTAGTCCATGAGTTTAGGTTATGGGCTAAAGTAAAAGTCTAATCAAAGTCTAATCAAAGTGGAATCCTTCATCTCGCAGTTCCATAGCCAGGGCACTTAGCAGGAAAAACCTGGGAGCCATCCCATCTCATTTCCTCAAGGATGGGACTGTGAGAAGCAGAAGGGATCTTGCCAACTGCTGTAGGGATGTGGGTTTCATCAAGCTAAGAGGATTACTCCTGAATGAATTGGAGTACAAACATCCACATACAATCCGTGAGCTAAGTGTTCAGGTTTCCAAAGCAAAGATTAAATGCACAGAGTCCAAGATTTTAAGCAGTTAAGGATATAGGTTTAGAAAACTCAGAAAGTAGCCCCAAATAATTGAAGTTCAAACAGGAATAAAAAACTGATCTAGGGTCATCCCAGAAAGCAGAATATAATATAATATTATATATTATTATATAATAAACCAGAATCATTTTTAGGCTAAAAATGTCTAGTTACCTTGTTTTTAAACTCACCTCATGAAGTTAGTTATGCAAGCAACTTTTGATTTCAGCTCAGATCATGATCTCAGGTTCATGGGCTCAAGCCCTAGGTCAGGCTCTGTGCTCATTCAGGCTCGAGATTCTCTCTCCTCTCCCTCCACTCCTGCCCTTGCTCACATCCTCACAGTTGCTCGCTCTGAAATAAATAATAGAATCTTTAAATAGGAAAAGGCAGGCATTGCGTTGACATAGACTTACGAAATATCACTTGGTATTGTTTTTCCCATATAAGGAATGCCAATGCCTGTGCATTACCTTGGTTTATGTTAGGGTGTTTTGTATGGTCTATCAGTCTGGAGTTTCTCCCAGCATCTGTACCAAATTTAGCAACTATGTTTAGTTCCACTTCATAGCTTTTCCAATGGACTGCCTACCATCATGGTGGACTAGGGCGTTTCATTCATGTAAGATACAACTTGATGCTGCCATTCTATTTATGTCCCCCTTTATGTGAATCTAAGGATGGCTTCCTTTCAAATAACTGCAAAAGACCAATGTCTGTATGCCCTAATAACAAGGAAATGTATTACATTGCTATTCATAAATTTTCTCATTTTTATTCAAATATTTATTGGGAAACCAATAGTATAATAATAGGGATGAAAAGGTGAATGTTCCCTGTTAAGCAATTTACATTACTATAAGAGAGGCTTTGAAATAATTATGTTGCAATATGACAAGTGTTTATAGAAAGTGGTGAGTAAAGAGTATGGAGTGGGGAAAGGGGTTTACCAGTTTTTGGTGAAAAGGGTGTTACCAATAAATATTAAGTCTTTTGCTTTTTGTTCAGTTCTCTTTTGGGGGGTTAGATTGTTACATGACTTAACCCCAGTATGATGTCATACCTTCCTTTGTAAATCTAAAAGCTATTTCCTTGCCATGTTTTTAAAGGTATTTCAGATTTTCCAAAATGATATGCTAGGGGGACGCCTGGGTGGCTCAGTTGGTTGGGCGGCTGCCTTCGGCTCAGGTCGTGATCCTAGCGTCCTGGGATTGCGTCCCATATCGGGCTCCTTGCTCGGCAGGAAGCCTGCTTCTCCCTCTGCTTCGGCCTACCTCTCTGCCTACTTGTGATCTTTCTTTCTCTGTCTCTCTCTCTCTCTGACAAACAAATAAATAAAATCTTTAAAAAAAATGACATGCTTGGTTGTTGCTGTGTTTGTGATATCCCAGTAATCTTCTCAGTTTTAAATATCCCATTATTGAATAGGATTTCCATGCTTTCTGGTAGTTTTGAAACTATGGTCAAGTCCAACATCCTCAGCTTTGTTATAATGAGTGAATGAAATATTTATAGGAAACAATGATGAACTCTTGCACATTTTAGTCACTCTGCTCAATTTTAAACAATTTTTCCTGACACACTGGAAGAGATTTATCAGCATGGCATGTTCTGAACCAAGTTGATACAGCAGTTTTACCCTAACCTTTTCAAAATTGCCTTATTTCTTTTTTTTTATTTTTATTTTTTATTTTTTTTATTTGTTTAGTTACAGCATAACAGTGTTCATTGTTTTGGCATCACACCCAGTGCTCCATGCAGTACGGGCCCTCCCTATTACCCACCACCTGGTTCCTCAACCTCCCACCCCCACCCCCCCGCCACCCCTTCATAACCCTCTGGTTTTTTTTCAGAGTCCATAGTCTCTCATGGTTCATCTCCCTTTCCAGTTTCCCTCAACTCCCTCTCCTCTCCATCTCCCCATGTCCTCCATGTTATTTGTTATGCTCCACAAATAAGTGAGACCATATGATACTTGACTCTCTCTGCTTGACTTATTTCGCTCAGCATAATTTCTTCCAGTCCCGTCCATGTTGCTACAAAAGTTGAGTATTCATCCTTTCTGATGGAGGCATAATACTCCATTGTGTATATGGACCACATCTTCCTTATCCATTCATCTGTTGAAGGGCATCTTGGTTCTTTCCACAGTTTGGCGACCATGGCCATTGCTGCTATAAACATTGGGGTACAGATGGCCCTTCTTTTCACTACATCTGTATCTTTGGGGTAAATACCCAGCAGTGCAATTGCAGGGTCATAGGGAAGCTCTATTCTTAATTTCTTCAGGAATCTCCACACTGTTCTCCAAAGTGGCCTTATTTCTTAAAAAGATTTTCTTGCACGTCAGGAGATAGGCAACTGTGTGAAGCCATCCTGGGAGCCAACTGAAAGCCCCATTCTAAGCAAGGCGCCTGGTGACCTGAGTTAATTGGATACCTATCCTGAGATCTCTGTACAGGGAAATGTGTTAATTGCATTGCCTTATCACAACGTAATGATGCAATTAACTTGTATCACCAGTATAGACTGTTTGTTAACACACATTTTATTTCAAAGGTATCAGTACCCACAAAGACTGGCACATACTCTGTCTAGCAAGCTTTGATGTATAATTGTGCTGAAATGTGCTTTTTAGTGGATATTCAACCTCTAGTGACCATGATCTTTGGGGGAAAGAAATGTTCTCAGCATGAGGGGTAAAGAAAGGAAAAGGACTCCCTCTTGAAAAATTTAACCAATTTACATCTTTCTTGCTCAGCAAATTTTATCTACTGATCTAGCCAGCATTTTCTTCCCTTGTTCAGCACACTTGCCTCAGGCTCCTACACAATTTCCTTCTTTACAGATTATCAGTATCTAGGTAATTAGATATGTGTATGTGTGTGTGTGTATACATACATATATAGGTTCTTATCTTTTGCAATAACATGGATGTACCTAAAAGGTATTAGCTAGAGGGCTTTAATTTCTTTTCTTAGTAGAACTATAGAGAAAATTAACAGCAATACTCTGTATCTGTATAGGTAGTAAATTTGCCCTAATTCTAGAATCCTGAATATCTCCTCTCTGTGGGAAAATAAAACACAGGTAGAAAAGTCCATCTTGATCTTGTTTCTTCATGTAGACAAAAGCATCTGTATAGGCCCTGAGACTTATAAATGGCCATAATGTCCTAGAATTAGGGAGCAAGAGTTAGGGGCCATAAGGATCATTACCATAATGTTCATTCCCTATTGCTGTGGAAAAAGTTGGTGCTGATAGTAATGCTAAGGATAGTCATGACATCTTTGAAGTTAGCATCTCTTTGGTCCAGATGTGGAGGAAGAGTCTATAATCAAGTGTCCTCTGTACCCCCTCTCCCCCTAGACAGTTTAAACAATGACATTTTGCATTTTCTTCTATCACTGATTTATTTTAATATAATGATGTTGCTATCCAAAGGTGAGACCCTCTTGCATCTGTTTTGTATGATGACTGTGCATTCAGTAAATAATCTTGGGTGGCTAAAGGATCTCAGGAACTGCTCCATAGATAACCTTGCCAGATGCCTGCAAATATCCAGGTGTATTGCAGGCACTTGCTATCTCTTTTTATCAGTTGTAAACTCATACATCCTCACCTTTCAGACCATTTAAATTCCATTTTTAGGAATACATAATTTTTTTAATTTGTTTTGTCAACTTTTCTTTTTTGATTAAAGAAAAAAAAAAGCACCGGTTAAAATTGTTCTTAGGATTTGCTTGCTGTTTTTCCCAGTTGGATTTTTGTCTTCTATTGTTCTGGGAAAGTATATGTTATGTTAGTTTTTTCATTTCATCCTTGTTTGTACTACACTCTGTAGCATGGGGCTGCTTTGCTTTGAGCATGATGGTAAAATTAGAAGACCCCCTTTGACAGTAGATACACTCATTTTCTGGGATTCTGAAAGCCATTATTAAATTTTATTCTGTAAACAGCTAAAAGTAAATAAGGAAAATAATTTTCCTATCATACTTAGAAAGTATATATAATTTCATGCTGAGTTGTATTTGTTTCTGCCCCTGAGTACTTAATGTAGTAAAATACTCCATTTTCCAGTAATGATTGAAGAACCATTTCATTACCAATTAGAACAGTAGTTAATAAACAACAAATCAAGATATTAGGTGATTTTTGGAAGAAAGTAAATCAATGATGGCGAATATTTCATAGTTTTCCTATGAAGGTTTTGTACAAAAATGCACACAGGATATGCTTATTTCTATGTTAACTCCTCAGAGGAAATGAGTTTGTTTGTTTTTTTTCTCTGTAGAGAAGGTAGATGCTACAGTGGGTTCCGCCAAGTCTTTCCCTGGTTTTGTAGCAGGCAGGAACCCAAGCCAATGAGAGGTAGAGAAAATCACTGATGCTTTTGGTCTGTAAACCTTAGACACTGTCCACATTTATTAATGCTCCATGCAAAATCTTCTGTCTTTTCTCAGTTATGATTAATTAATAATATGAGGATTTTTATTTCTTGGGATCTCAGACTAACACCGAGATCAAGAGCTTTAAAAATAGTCAGACTTTAATTATATAGTCTTTAGAATATACTTTAGTATTTATACTGTTTTTTTCTTCTTTTTTTTTTTAATGTAAGAAAAAGAGAGTGTATGCATGAGCCAGGTGGGGGTTACAGAGAGAGAGAGAGTCTCAAGCAGACTCTGCACAGACAAAGCAGCCCTACTTGGAGTTTGATGAGAAGCTAACAACCCATGGCGCTGAGATCATGACCTCAACCAAAATCAGGAGCTGGAAACCCAATGACTAAGCCACCCAGGTACCCCTATACTTTTAGTATAAATATACATATTTGGGTACATAATATATGTTTTATGCATATATAGCCTCATGTGTATTTTTATGTATTTATATACATATATTATATATATATATATCTTCATGATCTCAGGGCTGAGTTGTAAGCTGAATGACTGAATGGCATCATGATCTACAGAACATGTAGAACTGAAAAAAAGTCTGTGTGTGTGTGTGTCCACGTGTATATATATATATGTAGAGAGTATATATATGTAGAGAGAGATACATATATGTAGTATATATATATATGTAGAGAGAGATTCATAAGTTCTCAGAGTTGATAGATAGGCTGAATGGCTGAATCTACATGTCTCCTTGCCAATATTTAACCTTTCCAGAGCAACTTTCCTGCAGCGCTAGCACCAGTGGATCACATGTGCTAACGGAAGAACGTCCTCCTATGCATGCTCAATTATCATAAAATATTCCACAGGGAAAAGAGATGTTCCATGGAAAACAAATTTGACTGTGCATATTAATGTCACTACTTTGATCAATACAAGTTAATAGGTGTCCTACTAAGCAAACATTATGTTTAATTTATGAATAGTTTATTTGGGGGCAATTATTATTAGCTTTTTTTTTTCTTTTCAATATGTTCTTTAGTTTTGTAAGTAAATATTCTGGTCTTAGATTCATAATCACCTTTTCTTCATTTTGTTCATTATAAAACATTAATTTAAGTCATTAATAATGTACTATGATACCAGAAGTATATATTAAGATCACACTCAGACTCTTTAAAATCAATTTGTTGGATGCTGAACAAAAAGTCAACAGAAATAGCATAAGAAAAGATCTGAATTTTAGCACACAATATTTAGCTCATGATATCATCGACCGTACCTGCTTTTGGTACACAGTCCTATGTTTAATCTTTGGTGGATGTTTAGCAGCATAGTTTCCTTGTGCAAATGAATATTTTTTTCAATGTATCCAGTGTTTAAAGAAGCAGCTGACAATCGAGTAGCCATCTTTTGACCTTCTCTGGGGCTGAAGTGGATTTCTTTTTGTTTATAGTAGTTCTGATGCCTTAAATTTATTTTGGCATATTGACCTTATCTCTTTTATTCCAAAATACTTATTTTAAAATCTGGTTTTTTGCCTCCTTATAAAGACAATATCATCTTTACTAAACCTTTCTTGTTTGAAAGATATTAGTAGAAGTGTTCCTCAAATTTTTCTTTGCTCCCTGGGAACTCTGTAAGACAGAGTACATTTTTTTTTAATTCAAATAGGAGTTCCTGAAGGAGATTGTGTGCTTGCTGAAAGATGACGCATATGTGTTCTATTGATTCCACTTCTGTAGTACCTCCCATATCCCTCCTTTCTATTTCCAATGCTTGTTTTCCAAACTGTCACACAAACTAAGACATCAGTCTTCCAAATCCTTCTCCCATTCCTATCTTACCTTCTGATACAAGAATTACCTGAAAACATATATTTAATATTTTACCAAATTAAAGATAAATTGATGCTTACAGAATAAGTCAAAACTCCCAAATGTCAAATTTAATAGCCTTTATTATTTGGACCTGGCTTCCTTTTCCAAAATGAATTAGAATTCCTTACTTTTTTCTATCAGTTTTAACTCTGCACTAATACCTGTGGATTCTTTGTGCTTTTCTGCATTGGTTTAAAGAGCACTTTTGTGTGGAATGGCCTCCTTGACACTTTCTCCTTCATAAATCCTCTTGTCCAACAAGCCTCAATCCAAGTATACCTTTAGCACATGGAGAACCATAACTCCTTAGACATCCATGACTTGCCCATTTGTATCATAATTATGTAGTTGTACTTTCTTCAGCCCTGTAGAGGCAGAATCATATGTGGATTATCTTTGTATATCCCTAGTATGGTAGTTTACACTTGATGAGCCTTTAATTACTTGATGAATAAAAATGAATTGGTGATGCATAGTGTTCCATCATGGACCATGCCTAGGTTAAAAACAAAATCCACAGGAAGATCAGGCTTTAGTACCCAGGAAAGTTTACCATAGGAAGAGATGTTAATCAGTTCATCAGCTCTGTCCTCTAGGAGGTCCATCTAGTTGGGAAGAATAGAAAATATGGTATAGAAACAAATAATATAATAGGGTCCAATAAGTGGTATAAAACATAAGGGCTACACAAATGTGGAGTAGGGGAAGAGGGAACATTGCTGAGGAGGGATGGTCATTTAAGACTTCATGAAGTTGAACATTGAATCAGGTACAACTGATAGAATTTGAATAGACATAGAAGAGATGGAAATGACCTTCAGAATTGAATTCTTGGTTAATAATGGCTTCAGTGAAGGAAAAACAAACAATAAAAACATAATATGTAGCAGGTGGGTATTCTCTTCCATGGATTTCTCAATTTTGTTCCAGATATAGGGACATTCAAGGTTGCTGTTGGATTTGAATAAGGATCAAAGCAATTTTGTTTGCATCCCTCTGTTTAAGCATCTTTCAGGGATCTAGAAGTTCCGTATAAGGAGAAATATCCATTCTTTTTGAGAATAAAATCAAATTCTTAGAGTTTATGTGGCACCTCTGTTTTCTCTACAAACAATTCAGAGTAGGTATATTTGTAGGAAAGTCCATATCAAAACTGTTTTTAGCAAGAATAGGCCATTGCCCCATTTACCCAATGGACCCTGGGAGTTATTCTAGCAATGTTTTGCCTTTGTGACTGTTACATCAATTCAGACTTGCCCTATTTTTAAAACATTGGTGGCATATAAATTCTAAATGATATTAATAATATAGCACATGAATGATTGATCTCATTTAGGATACTTAACATTTTCATCAAATTTCCATGGTCCTCAAGGAGAATCTGTATTAAATGTGCTTAAAGTGTTAAAATAGTGAAGTTTCTGTGATATGATTAATTGACACCCCAAAGACCTGACCTATTCACCTGCTAAGATGCTAACTATGCAAAGGTTAGAAGGTGTGAACAGAATTATAATTAGCTGGTATTAGGCCAAGAAAGAGTTCACTATTTAACTTAATGGTATATTCAGTAGTTTACCAAGGGATTGCGGTTTGCAGATTTTCTTTTCTTAATTTTGTTATGTTTCATATAATCTATAGTTCTTCTAATAATAAAACAGTAAAATTATTACATTGAAAGGTCGTTGAAAAGAGCCCTTGATCTCTCTCCTCTGTTTCCAAATTTCCATACAGTGCAGATTTTCACAACTTCACTTACACTTTAATTTTAGCCTTCTACATTGCTCCTCTTTTTTGTTTGTTTGTTTGTTTGTTTGTTTCTTTGTTTTAACTTCAAGGGTTCTCCTTTTGTTCCAATGCTACAAGTCTAGGTCTTAATAACCATCCAGATCCCAGGAGAAATTCTACTAAGCCATAAACACCTTAGTGTTCTAGTTGGTTGGAAGTGGTGTTTCCCCTTCCAGAAATTTCTATACTTGATATTTCCTCTTCGGTTCTTGTACTTGTATATGTTTATCATTTAACAGTATTCTTGACTTATACTAATTGTATTTTAAAAAATGATAAAGTCAAATATGAAACTTTAGTTTTGATGAATGTTCTATGATTATGTAACATAGGAGGATGTTGGGTGAAGTGTATGTGGGAAATTTCAGTACCATATTTGCAACTCTGATTTAAATTTAGTCTTCCTAGATCATAGGATTAATTGTATTACTTGAACAGAATGTCTGAGGTCAGCCAAATGACGGTGTTACATAATTATAGACTTGCAAAAATGTACAAACAGAAAGATAAATAATAACTTTCAGACTATAGACTTTGTCAGCTTTCCCTGAAGCACTAAGATCAAGGTGGGGTTGATAAAAGATCAAAAATATTCCAAAAAGAGATCCCTTATCTAAATATTTTTGTCAATTCACTACTTCCTTCAGATCATTTGCTGACCAGTAGTCTTTTCCCAGTACTTTTTTTTTCCCCAGACCAAACTTAGGCCACTAAAATCTTTTTTGAAAGAAATATTGATGAATACATTGTCAAGGAGGGCAAAAAGGGAATTTTGTATAAATAAATCTCCAGAGCTTTGCCTTAACTTTTTCTTGTAATAAATGCCTGTTTAAAAGCAAGTGAGATTTTTTTTGAAGAATCAACTAATTCAAAAAACCTAAAAAACAAAGAAATTTAAAAATCCCACATATAGTGACAAAAAAAATCTGACATCTGCAGTTGATCCATTCATTAAAATAAGACAATCTGTGCAGCCCATTTCTGTAACTCTTTTGCAGACTGCCTTAACTTTCCATTCTCATAAAACTGGAGATGGGCTGTTTGTTTTATTGGTAACTGCGGCAGTAGCAGAATGGTCCTATACTTGCCAGTCCACAAACCCCATCGATGTTTATCCACTCACGGCAGTGCCAGCCTGCTGCATTATTTCAGCAAGTGACGTTCCTCCATGAAAAAACAGCAGCTGCTCACTCAAAATAAACTTGTTTTGTTTATGCTGTCAGCAGAAAGCTGTTTTTAAAAAAAATCATTAGATGCATCATGCTGTTGCAGTATGTTAAATTGTGAAGCATAAAGAAACATTTCTGAAAGATAAGCACCATGTTACCTCCGCATCTTCAACATGAAGCATTTCTCTCTTTTCTGAATTATTCAAATACAGGAAAGATTGGTGATCTCCCATGTTTAGACACATCGTTAATGATGCCAAGCTGATAGGTTGGAGCCCCTGGCAGGCTAGTGAACTTTACACAAAGGAAAACGTGTGGAAAACATGGCACTAAGGCCAAGGGACCTGGAACCGATGCTGGCTCAGCCAACCTCAATCTGTATGACCTTGGATATGTCTCTTGATCAATCTGAGCTGCATTTTTTTTTTCATCAGTCTAATGGTCCCTTTAAAAATCACATTTTTCATGCAATGTTTTCACTGTTAGTGAATTTCATCAGTTGGGAGAGTATGCATGACTGATGTATAATTTACTCAGGGTCAGAATAAATTTCTAAGACCCTGTTTTGCTAAAGCAGTCAATAAAGATATTTTTGTATTAAAAAATGACAGCTTTATTTCATTTCTCAACTTAAAATATTTGGAAGTGGATTTTTGGATGTCTTTTTCCACCAGCAGACATGGGCAAAATAAATTACAGGGTACCTATGATAAATTACTATAGCACTAGTATAGTATTCACTTAGAAAATTGGATTGCATTCATTAGAATGCTATATGAACTGACATGGAGCATCAAAAAGCATTATTGCTTTTAAGGAAAATAGGTAGGAAAATAGGTTATATGTAGCTCGTCCTGTCTTTGTAAAACAAAAGTATGTACACATGTATATACATACACAAAGTTGCAGGGTAAGATATTACCAAGTTATTTTAAAATGGCTTTCTCTGTGAATGATATTAATATAGGAAAATCTCCATAATCATTTTAATATGTTTCTAATTGGAGCTTTGCAGTTAACATTAACATAAATGACTAAAATATAGGTATTACTGACAATGATACTTTTTTGAGGTAGAATTTTAAATGCAAGTTTTTTTTTTAAAGATTTTATTTATTTATTTATCAGAGAGAGAGATCACAATTAGGCAGAGAGGCAGGCAGAAAAGGGGGGAAGCAGGCTCCCTGCTGAGCAGAGTGTCTGATGTAGGGCTGGATCCCAGGACCCTGAGATCATGACCTGAGCCCAAGGCAGAGGCTTAACCCACTGAGCCACCCATGTGTCCCTAATTGTAAGTTTTTACAAATTTTGAGGAATGTGTGCATTTGTGCCACCATCATCCAGAACAGTGCCTCCGAGCCTTTTATAATCAACTGTCTGATACCAACCCTTGGTGCCAGACAACACTGATTTGTTCATTAATTTGCTTCTTTTAGACGTTAGCAAAAATGGAATCACACGCTTTCTTCTTTGTATTTATTTTCTGTTGATCAGTATATTGATTTTTAATTGTAAGTACCTACATTATAGTATGAAGCAGTAGTTTCTTCCTTTTGTATTGCTGATTGTTATGTGAATATACCATGATTTGTTTTTCCATCTTCTCTTGCTGGATTTTTGCATTATTTCTAATTTTCCCCTATTATGAATAATGCTACCATAAACATTCATGTACAAGTATTTTTATAGGCAAATGCTTTATTTCTCATGGGTATATAGCACTGGAATTACTGGGTCATGGGGTAAAAAGTATGCTTAATTTTGTAAAAAAAAAAAAAAAAAAAACCTGCTAGGAGTTTTTCAAAGTGGCTGTATCATTTTGCATCACTACCAGAAATGTAAGACAGTTGTCATTGTTCTACTTACCTGTCAGCACTTGTTATTGTCAGCTTTTTAAATATTAGGTATTCTTATGGGTACCTACTGATATTTCTTTAGAGTTTAAATTGTATTTCCCTGGTGGTGAAAGGTGCTTACTGTCTTTTCACATGCTTATTCTTATCTTTTGTGAATTATCTTTTCAAATCTCTTGTCCACTTAAAAAATAATGCATTCCCTCCTTTTATTATAGAGTTGTAAGAGCCCTTACAAATACAGATACACTTTCAGCCATAGGTTCTGCAAATATTTTCTCCTTGCCTGTGTCTTGCCTTTTTATTTTCTTAACTGTATGGTGAAAAGTTGAATGTTTTACTTCTTAGGAACTCCAAATGATCATTTTTTTTTTTTAAAGCTGGTGCTCGTTTTGTTCTAGAAATCTTTGTTATCCTAAAGGTTGCAAAGATTATCTCTCCTATATTTTTTTCTAGATGCTTTTTCATTTTAGATTTCCTGTTTAGGTCTTTTTTACTTATATAATCAGAAAATACAGGATAATATTTATAGTAAAAATATGGTACTTTTAACATAAAAATGTAAACTTTTACGAACTACTTTCAAATTGATCTCTCCAGAGTGTTTACAAAAAGGTCTGATTTATAAAAGATAGGGGTCCATCTTCAGGAGGAAAACTTCATTTTCTATTACATACTTAGCCTACCTGCAGAGAAGAGATTTTTTTTCCTTTGCTTCATCTTATCTTTTCATATAAAAACATCCTTCAGTATAATAAGTTTCCTTCAGTTGGCAATGCTCAACACAATCATTTAGAAATAGAAATGTTTTCTGAATTTTTACTATTGTCCCACAATTTGCTAGGTCCTAGAAATAATACTTCATTTCTGTGGGATTTAATCTATGCCATGGTAAAGCAGGGTCAAATGTAACTAAAGAGATCAGAACAATACATGATATAATGGAAGTGCTAGAAAAAAAAAAAAAGAAGAAGAAGGCTGCTGCTGACACAGAGCGGGGCTTATAAACCACAAAACCACAGTATGGTAGGGATAGGAGTCTCCTGGAATGGGTTTCAGCATCCAAGTAGTGATTGGTACTAGATGTGCTTACATATTCCTGGGCAGGTTAAACTACTGGGGCGGGGAGGGGAGATGGTTTGAGGAGAGATAATAATTTTGCTTGGGATGTTTTCAGTTTGTTTTTCTCCTCCAGCTTTGGTTGGTAGACAGGTCGTTATGGGTACTAAATCAACCTACCTGTGCCCCAGTGGTTCTGCTATTTTTTGTTTCTGAGTCTCATTCAGACAAATGGATCCATTATAGATTGTCTACTAGCAATAAGACACCTCAAATGAATGCATAGCTTCTGTCAGAGTTTCCTTTTCCCCTAGGGTTACATTTATCCATCTCCACTTTTATTTTAACTTAAGTCTCTCGGTCCAGGTAAGGAATGCTGTTGCTAACCAGTGAGTTTTATGTCTGCCTGCTGCCTTTCCTTATGTGGCTAGTCATCTTAAACAGGGTCAGGATATGGTTGGAAATTCTTCTCTATCCAGTATGTTGATTCTAGAACTAAAGAAGACCTGTAGGAATAAAACTTTATAAGTCTTTTATGGACTAATTGTTTTAGTTTTATTCATTTAAAAAGTACGTACTTAGCACTTCCTGTATGCCAAGAACCATGTTCAGTGCTATAACTAAACCGAATAAGACAGACACAGCTGCTGTCTTCTAAAGCTGACAATGAAGCCAGAATGGATGACACTGAACATTAATTAGAGGTATGATGAGTAGTGTAAGGACAAGTGTCATGCTATAGCATATATAGCAGAGGGCTGAGGAAGTGCCATTTTAGCTGACACTTGAACAGGCTATAGAGCAGGAGCAGAAGAATTCTATAAAGATAAATTCCTTGCAAAACAACACTGAGGTGAAGATGTGCACAGAGTATTTCAAGAGCTGAAAAGGAGCCAATATGGTTGCAATATCGAGAGAAAGGAAGACACCAACAGCCAAAGAGGCTGAGAAATGTAGCATCAGATCTCCATAGGTCTTTAAGCAGAAATGACCGGTTAAGTTGTCATGGGCCTTGGGGAGACATTAGAAAACATTGCCTCTACTGGCTTCAATAAAAATAATTTTTTTTTTAATCTTCTGTAACAAGAAGTCCTAAAGTAAAGCCTCTTTAAGTTTGGTTAATTCAACAACTCATTATCTAATAATCTGAGGGGTTTCGTTTGTTTTTGTTTTGTGTGTGTGTATGTGTGTGGTGCAACTTAATAACTTAGTAAGTTTATTTAAGTAGCATTGGGGACAGGACCTGAAGGCAGAAAGAACTGCACTTTTGTTGTGTGAATCTGGTGGTTATATGCTTCATGTTTGAGGGGGAGGGGACAGGCAGGGAGCATGAGATCATAATACTGAAGGAGTTACTCAGAAATGGAGTAGTTCCCCCTCATGTCTGCAAGATGCACATCCTCACGTACCAGTATCCAGAGCTGTGAGCATAATACATTTTTTGTACTTCTTTTTAAGAAAAAAAAATTATCTTCATAAATACTCGGGAAATTTCCCTTTTATCTTATTGGCCAGAAAGGGTCACAGGATCTTTGATTTTTCTGTACTATTGATTTGTAAGGAGAATGGAACCACCATAAGCAGTCATTTGAGGAATAAGCGAGGAAGTAGGTAAGTGGAGACATTGAATGTATACAGTTCTGTAGGCTTGTGTGGAGGGAGCTAGGCTGGTAAATTCTAGTGTGAACGTACTCGTGTGGAATTAGGCTCCTTAAAGTCATTAAGATCAGTCATAAGATTCCCAAATTTTTTATAGCAGTTTAAAATTTGTGTACTACTAGTCTGGTAGGAGGTGAAAATTGTTGTTGGGTGGGCCAACAGAAGTGCCCAGGTTAAGGACTTTGAACCTTATCAAAAGGAAGTTGGGAAGCAGTTGAAAAGCCCTAAGCATGGGGTGGCAGGGGGGACACGCACTCAATACAATTTTTGTTAAATTTATAATTTTCTCCAATATGAAAAATGAGAATTTTTAACTAAAAGTATAATTATCCAAGATGAGGAAAAGAGGCAAGAAAAGACAAGAAAAACACTTTTGAGGTTATGATAGTAATGCCCATGAGATGGCTTGGAGTAGTTAGGGTAGAAGAATAATTACTAATAATCCAAACATCCTTAATAACCAACATCAGTAAAAACTGATAGTTACAATTGGCAGATGAAAGAAAGGGAGAGGTCAGGCTTGACACTGGAGGTTCTGAGCTGGACAACTGGTTAGAGAGAAGTGCCATTTACTGAGATAGAAACACTGAAGGGCAGCAGAGTGGTACATTGGGGTATATTGAATTTGAGCTGTCGATAAGATGTTCAAGAGGAGATACTTGATCAATTTAGGTATGGAGTTGAAGGGAGGGGCTGAACTCTAGATATAATTTTGCTCATATTTAGTATAAAAGTGAAATCAGACATGGGCAAATAAGATGAGCTATAAGAATACAGAACAAGGGGCATCTGGGTGGCTCAGTGGGTTAAGCCACTGCCTTCGGCTCAGGTCATGATCTCCGGGTCCTGGGATCGAGTCCTGCATCGGGCTGTCTGCTCAGCAGGGAGCCTGCTTTCCTCTCTCTCTCTCTCTCTCTCTCTGCCTGCTTCTCTGCCTATTTGTGATCTCTCTGTGTCAAATAAATAAATAAAATCTTAAAAAAAAGAATATAGAACAAGAACAGAATGTTTAATCTCATACTAAAAGATATCAAGCTTCAAAGATCTGGAAGGGGAGAGTTTCTGATAAATCTGACATGAGTTGGTTCTGAGATGTTAGAGAAAAACCAGTGGAGTATTATGTCATATAAAGAAGCCATTTTTCCATTAAAAGGGAGTAGACACATGTATCAAATGCTTCTGATACTCTGGCAAACTGAGGAAAGAAGTGCAACCATAAAATTTATTGATATAATGTCGTGCAATTTTAAAAGAATAGTTTGGTGGAATTGTGTCACGGTTCTGATTAGAGTAAGTGAGTAGTCAATGGACAGTAGAAATAGGGGTTCCTAGAAAGAAAAAGTACTGGACATATTTATAGGTAGCTTTGTTCACATTAAGGAAAAGTTGTCTCTGTCTTTAAGATTTCATGCTTGGCACAGTACGTATTTTATGCCAGGGAAAAGGGTTTTAGTCCTTCAATTTTCATCCTCAAAATGGTAGGGTCTTTATCTTTAAACGAGTAGGAAATGCAAAAATGAGATGAAAATGGGGTATCTACTGTGAATCACAGTATGTTAAACCCAACTTTTCTTCCATAAGTTATTTAGGCCATAAAGGCAACTGCTTGACAAAACTTAACTGTAAACTGCAGCAAAGTTTGGGGGCAAATAATATCATAACAGAGAAAATTTTACGATTCTATTACTTCTTTAGAAGCTCTAGTTTGCTTGGATTTCTAAATTAATATTCTTACAAGATGATTAGGGAGACTATTTTTTGTTAGATATCTCTCAAAACCTTAAAGCAAACCAGCACATTTTCAAATCTTGCTTTTAATAAGTCCTCAAACAATGTATTTTCAAAAGAACACTTCATTCTTAATAAATGCATATGGGCTTTCACATGAAGACACTGCAGATCATTTAATGACAACTTGGATGTTTTGATCTTTAAAAGCAATCTGATAAAAAATAGGATTAAAAAGTTCTCCAAGTGTATCACTGGAATTAAAATCTAAACTCTCTCATTAGCAGAAATATATATAAATATAATAATCTTGGAAATTTTTCTTAGCATTTAAGTTCTTCCATTTTTTCAATATAAAATTCACTGATGTGATGTCCTTAGAACAATGTCTGAGCACACAGTTAAAAAAAAAAATGTTGGGGAAGCCTCTGCCTTCAGCTGGGTCATGATCCCAGGATCCTGGGATCTGCTTTCCCCTCTCTCTCTGCCTGTCTCTCTGCCTATTTGTGATCTCTGTCTGTCAAATAAATAAAAAATCTTAAAAAAAAAATAGCTCCATAATCAGTGAGGAAGTAGCTATCATGCTACTTTATGTCAAAATTTTACTTTGAATTTATTATAAGCAGGGACCTTGTTTTGGCCATCTTGATATTCCTAAATCTGAACCCAGTTGGTACTCGCTTCCCCTCCCCCCCAATGGCTACACTATATAATTAAACATTTGGGGTTTGTTTTTATATATGTGTTGTAGTTGTCAGGTTTCTGTGTGAATATTAATAACATCATCTATAACTCTACTGAGAGCTTAATTATAAGGGTTCAAACATATATCCTCCTACAAAGTACTCTAGCTTTAAATGGTTATACATTTATATCTTATTTCATTGGTTATTTCCTTCCTGTCTAATTGTTAGGCTATCTCTGAACAATTAAGACTCTATCAGTGGTTCTCAGCTTTGGCTGCACATTAGAATCAGCTGGAGAGCTTTCAAAAACACTTATTCCAGTTTATCCCAGATTAATAAAATAGTCTCCCCAGGGAACCTGGATATCAGCATTTTTCCCAAGGCCCCAGGTAGTTCCGATATGTATCCGAATTGAACCACTGCTTCTGGAACTCTGATAGACCTCTTAGTAAAATATCTCACTAAGTCTGAAAAGTGTAGAAGACTGTTTTTCTTAAATTAAGGAATTATGAATTTTGGCTGAATTGTCTATGGTTTGCTCACAAAAGTAAACAATAGGATAATAGAGCTCAAGAAAAAGTCCGCTTAGTCTATTTCTCCTTCCTGTTCCGTTCATCACCCAATTATAAGAAACAGTTGTTTCACTGAGAGAAGATGGAATTATGGGGAGGTTACTTGAGGATTTATTGTATTTTTAGAGTTTATCTATGTGAATATCTCTATATCTTAAGAGGCTGGGATCTGTACATTATCTGACTGCATTTTATATACAACATATGTAACAGATTAAATTCTATAATCCAAATAAATTATATTTCTAAATTTGTATCCGCTTAAGACCTTTGGGGGCATGACTTTTGGTTGAGAACAGAGGTGATGTGTGGTGTGTGTGTGTATGTGTATAAAATGGGTTAGCATTTTTCTTGTGATACATAAAGTTTAAAAATTTAACCACTTTTCAGATTTCTATAAACAGTTATCATTTCACCTCCAAATTTCTCTTTTCTGTGGTAAACAAGGCCATTCCATGTATGCCATGGTTTCATGAACATTCAGTATACTCACTATCCTCTTTAATCATAGCTGACCTTGAACCAAGCATCCATTATGTGTCAATACCATCCTAAGTGCTTATTATGTGTTAAATCATTTCATTATCACAGCAACCCTATGAGGGAGTAGCCATTTTTGTTTTTTACAATGAGAAAACTGAGGCACAGATATGTTAAGACATATTTAGAAATCTGCCGGAGATCTCAACTACAATTCTGACAATTCTGGGTCTGCTTTCCCAGTCACTATGCTATAATGATATATATTCTATGTAGCAACATATAATGGAATCTGTAAAAAGGTAGCCAAGCTACTTCATTGGAAAATGTGGGTGAGGAAAGGGACATTTTTCTTAAGTTAGCTTAAAAATAACTTCCGTTTTTGATCTGCTACATAAAGCAAGAATTTGTATAGAGCTTTATGGTATGTCTTATGCAAATTTCTATCCTCTAGCAAATGGTTAAAACTACTGACAAATCCCATTTTGATCTTGCTTGTATGTGCCATTGAAAGCCAATATTTTGGGAAGTGACATCTAATGTAAGAAGAGTCCCCAGTGTTCAGCATACCTATAGGTTAATCTTTTCTTTAATGCCTTGGGTACTCACAGGCAACGAGGTGGGGTAAATACATCAAGCCCAGCACATCTGAAGTAACAGGCAGAAGTCTGTGCTCAGTGGTGCAGTGTATCAGGAGAGAAGCTAGGCCTACTGGAATGTGCACTACTGAATTTGGGCAGCTGGCCAATGTCTAACACCGCCAAGAGAAGTGCAATTTTATTTTAATCATCTCTTCCTACGTCGAAGTTGGGAGCATCATTTCCACCAGCTTCTACTTCCCTATCAGTTTTATGCACTCAACAACTCTGAAGGCAAGTAGCTCGTATTTGCATATTAGCAAGGCAGCAAAATATATTTATTCCTTTCATCTTTGGAAGGTGGGGTAGAGAGATAATCATGGAAACAAGGACTGGACATTTCTAACACTTTCAGTTCTAAAAACATAACAGCAAGGCAGATAACATTTGAACCATGGTATCAAAATACAGCAAAAACAATGTAGTATTTAGCAATCTACAGCTTAGAGAAGCAGACAAATCAGATGTTCTTCTTTTTTTTTTTTTTTTAAATAAGTATGACCTTTCCCTCCATCCTATACTCTGAAGATTGGAACAAAGGTTTGCCACACATTCAAATGGAATAATTAAGGCAGAATCTTAAGTAAAACTAGGGACTGAAACTACCAGCCCTACAATCTTGATGGGACTAATTATGTATGTGTACAACCTTCTGAGATTCCTTTCAGTGAATCATCTAGACTAAAATAGTTACTTGTACTTGGTGCAGATGTAGCCTTAATTAAGGATGACAAAGAGCAACTCCATCACAACTTGGAAAATCCTCAAGGGAATTGAGTCAGATAAAAATATATTGACATTTTCTTTTGATTTCATCACATCTTTTGCACAATCCCTCTTTTCTTTACACTCCAGTATTCTGCATGTCTCACATACAGTTCAATTTTTCATCCAAAGTCAGCTTGACATTCCTGCTCCAGTCTCCAGTTCTGATGGAAACCTCCCTAAATGTGAGCCAGGCAATGCCATCTCTCCTTTGATCTCTTTTGAATTTAGTAAATGTTACTATAATTTAGGTGTGTTAGGTGTGTTCACTATAATTTAGGTGTGTTTCAGTTCTTAATTACAATACATCCACATATCAAAATGTTTTCCTTGGTAACTCCAATTTGCATGATACCTAATTTATTTACACTTTCGTTTTAAAATCTATCTTGACCTGTGGCTACAGAAAACCATGGACCACTAGGCCTATCTCACTTTTTACTCTGTCCAGTACCGCTTCTTCACCTCCCCACCCTGCCTTTCCACATACATTGATTGTTAACAAGCATTATATACTTTGAATTTGGCCTAATTGTGGGCTCCCAGAGGACCTAATCTAAGACAATATTTCTGTTTATACTGCTTTTTGCCCAGAATATATTTTAAACCAAGTGCAGACCCTCTATTAAATGTAACTTTAAAAAAACACTGAACCACAAAATATTGAATCCCAGGTTGTCAGGATTACTTTGGATATATTTTTATCCTCCTCTGTGTTTACTTCACCTAAGTTCATGTCCTTATATGATGACTACCATTTCCCAGAGTTTTTGTTAAAATATTAAGTCAGGACACCTGGGTGGCTCAGTTGGTTATGGGACTGCCTTCGGCTCATGTCCTGATCCAGGGTCCTGGGGTTGAGGGGTTCACTGGATTTCTTGCTCAGCAGGGAGTCGTCTTCTCCCTCTGCCCTTCACCTTGCTCGTGCTCACTCACTCTCTGTCTCTCTCACAAATAAATAAAATCTTAAAAAAGAAAATGTTAAGTAAGTCATTTGTGAAGTTTGAGTCCTATTCACAAGTCTAAAGTAATACATGTCAATTAGTGCTTATTGGTTATAGTTATTCAGTTAAGATTCTGTTTCATTCTGTTTTCATAGTACTAGGATAGCAATAAAGAAGTTATCATTCCAATAATTTTTAATGGCACCACAAAAATACATGCAGAAAGAGGCATGAAACTGTGGTATGATACATGTCTGGGCACACTCATGTGCCACCATGCTGCTGATGAAACCGAATCCAGCAGCTCCTAACTTCACCCCCTTTCCTAGCTTTAACCTCATAGACAAATTTGTATTTTATCTTAGTCCTTTCATATAAATTGAATGTTATAGTTGATAGTCCTCTGTGTGTCTGGCATCATTCACCAAATATTAGGTTTATGAGATTAGTAAATATTATCGTGTATAGCAGTACTATAATGATTGTTTTTAATTGCTGTATATAGTGTCCCATTTTATGAATATAGCTCAGTTTGTTCCTTTTACTGTAGATGGACAATTTTGATTATTTCAGAAACGTCTCCTTGAATATTTTTCTATTTTTTACATACTTAGTATAGGTTTCTGTTGGCTGTGTACATACAGATGCAACCAGTGGCTCATGGGTTACACCTGTGTCTGGACAGATACCAGTTTTTACAGTTGTTCTACTTGGCATTTCTGCCCACACTGTATGAAAGCTCATTTGTTTCATGTCCTTACTAACACTGTAATGGTCACTGGTTTTCATGGGAGCCATTCTGGCAGTGAGAAGGTGGTTGCATTTTCAAATATTTCATTAGCTTTCATGGGCATTTAGTGACCCAGAGCACTTGGACATTGACAATTTGGATTTCCTCTTCAGCAAAATTCTTGTAAATGTCTTTCATCATTTTTTTGGTCTGTCTTCTCCTACTATCAAGAAACTTTGTATGGCTTGGATACAAGTAGTATGTTGGCTATAGATCTTAAAAATATTTTTTCCTGGGGCGCCTGGGTGGCTCAGTGGATTAAGCCGCTGCCTTCAGCTCAGGTCATGATCACAGGGTCCTGGGATCGAGCCCCGCGTTGGGCTCTCTGCTCCACAGGGAGCCTGCTTCCTCCTCTCTCTCTGCCTACCTCTCTGCCTACTTGTGATCTCTCTCTCTGTGTCAAGTAAAAAAAAATAAATTTTTTCCCCACTCTTGGCCTGTTTTGTAACTTAGTTACTGTCTAAAAATAGACTTTTAAAAAATACTTATAGTCCAATTACCAACATTTTCCTTTATAGTATTTCTTATATCCTGACCAGAAATCTTAGCTTGCCTCCAAGGTCTTAAAGATATTGTCTTACATTATTTTCTAGAAACTTTGTTTTGTTCTTTAGGTTGTTTATTGTTTGGATATGCAATCACCCTGCAATTGACTTTGCTGTATGGTTTAAGGTAAAGGATTAATGTTCTTTTTATTACATAGATATAGAGTTTATTAAAAAGATAGTTTGTCCCCCACTAATTTGCAATGCCAGCTTCTATTTCTAGTTTGCCAAGGATTTTCTTTTTCTTAATGATAGTTGTTGAATTTTGTCAACTGTTTTTTCTATTTTTAATGAGATTATAGTTTTTCTTCTTTGTTAATACAAATTCCATTAAATTTTTTAATGCTAAGCTCTTTGAATGGCTAGAATTAATTTGCTTAGTATTATCCTTTTAACAATTCAATTATTTTTTTCTTTTCATGTTGTATTCACATTCATGAAAGATTTTCATCTGTAATTCTTTTTTTTTTTTTCTTTACAATGTTCTTGTCAACTTTTGGTATAAGAGTTGTGTTGGTTTCATATTTATGACTATTAAAATCTGCCTATTCTCCTGTAAGAGTTCAGATACCAGTGTTTTGTTTCTACTTTAAAATGTGAGTGAAAATTCAACATTAAATCTCTCTGGGGCAAGAGATTTCTTGTGGGAAATATTTTGCTTAGAAACTCAATTAGTATAACAACTAGAGGGTCCCTGATATGTTTTCTGTTTTTTCTGTTTTTGTGACAGGTAGGTTGTGTTTTCAAGGAAATTTTACATTTTATCTAAATTTTCCATTATATCGGTATTTTTACAATTACGTTTTCAATTTATTTTATTTGTAACAACTGTAGTAACCATCCTTTTTTCTTTCTTGATGATATTGATATAAGTTTTTCCTTTTTTCTTAACCTGTCTTGCTAAGATTGACCAATTTGGTTAACTTTTTCAAAGAGCTAACTCTTGACATTGTTGGTTTTTTATTTTATATTTTTCTTCTTAATTGACTGATGTCCATATCTTTGGGATATTAACTATTTTAAGATTCTATTTACTTATTTGAGAAAGACAGAGATAATGACAGAGAGCACGAGCAGGGAGGAGAGGGAGAAGCAGGCTTCCCACTGAGCAGGGAGCTCAATATGGGACTGGATCCCAGGATCCCAGGACCATGACTAGAGCCAAAGGCAGACACTTCACTGACTGAGCCACCCAGGCGCCCAGGATATTCATTTTTATACTTAGGGTTAAATTACTATTTTTCTAAAACCTAAGAAAAGTAGCAGCTAGAATTTTGCTTTTTGATACAGAAGTTTATATTATTGCTTTCCAATGTTATTCTTTTCTAATATATACTTTTTTTGTTTTGTTTTGGTTTTAGGGCTTTTTGGTTTTGGGGTTTTTTTGGTTTGTTTTGGGGAGTTTTTGTACTCAGGAGAGGATTTATTTTGGCAACTCTTACTCACAAAACTAGAAGCTTGTAGATGGTTTCTGTTTGCCAGAAACTATCTTCTTTTCTAAAAAAAAAAAAAAAAAAAAAATTAAATCCAGCTAGTTAACATACAGTGTAATATTAGTTTCAGGTACACAATATAGTGAGTCAACACTTCCATGCAACACCTGGTGCTCATTACAACAGGTGCCACTCCTCAATCCCCAACACCTATTTCACCCATCCCCCCACCCTCCTCCTTCAAGTCTACATTTTACTTTAAGTTCTGGTATAGTTATATTTCATAATTATGAAATGTTTTAACTTCAATTTTATGTAGTCAAATATTTTTATTCCTTCTCTAATACATGAGTTATTTAGAACCATATTTTAAATTCCAAATATTTTGATTTTTCTTTTTCTCTCTTCTTTAGTTTAACTTCTCTCTGGTCAGAAAAACTCTCTAAGTGTTTCAAATCTTTAAGATTTATTGAGGACTATCTTGTGTACCCCGCATATGGTCCATTTTCATGAATGATTCATGTATTCTTGAAAAATTTATATTCTGCCATTATTGGGTATAAAGCTTATATATTAGGTCAGTTTGGTGAATAGTGTTGATCAAATATTCTCTTTTTTATTTGATGTTTTCCTACTGATGTTATGACTACTGCTTTTTATGTCAATTACTGGACAAAGAGTAGTGAAATCTCTAACCCTGATTGTGAATTTTATTTCTCTTTTGATTCTGTCAAATTTTGCTTTATATATTTTGAAGCTGTGTTATCTAATATTTGCACACTTGGAATTATTGTTCCTTGATGAATTGACCCTTGTGTCCCTTTTATTATTAGAAATGCTATGGACATTGGGGAGGGGAGGCGAACCATAAGAGACTATGGACTCTGAAAAACAACCTGAAGGTTTTGAAGGGTCAGGGGTGGGAGGTTGGGGGAACAGGTTGTGGGTAATAGGGAGGGCACGTTTTGCATGGAGCACTGGGTGTTGTGCAAAAACAATGAATACTGTTACGCTGAAAAAAATAAATGGGAAAAAAAAAAGAAATGCTTCCCATTATATATTGTCTTAAAAGTGGATATTAATATAGTTTCATTAATTTTTGTTACTATTTATATGATAAAGCTTTTTATTTTACTTTCATCCACATTATTTCTTTTTATTAAAGTTTACCTCTTGTGAAAGCCATAGTTGGGTTTTATTTAATATGGATTATAATCTTTATCTTTTAATTGTAGTCTTTAGTCTATTTACATCTTTTATTTTTTACCCATAACCCCCCACCTGCTTCCCCTCTGGCAACCCCCACTTCGCTCTCTATAATTCTCTTCTTTGGTTCTTCTTTTTTTGTTTGTTTTGTTTCTTAAATTCCAAGTGTGAGTGAAGTCATATGGTATTTCTCTTTCTCTGATTTATTTCACTTAGGATTTAACCTCTGGGTCCATCCACATTGTTGCAAATCTCAAGATCACATTATTTTTTATGGCTGAGTAACATTCCTCTGTGTGTGTGTGTGTGTGTGAGAGAGAGAGAGAGAGATAGAGAGAGAGAGAGACTTCTTTATCCAATCACTTATTAATGGTTGCTTCTGTATCTTAGTTATTATAAACTCTACAATAAACATAGGGGTGTGTGTATCTTTTTGAATTACTGTTTTCATTTTCTCGGGGTAAATACTCAGTAGTGGAATTACTGGATCATGTGTTAATTCTTTTCTTAATTTTTAGAGGAAACTCTATACTGTTTTCCACAATAGCTATACTGATATGCATTCCAAAAGTAATACAACAGCACACAAATTCCTTTTTCTCCACATCCTTGCCAACACTTTATTTCTTGTGTTTTTTATTTTAGCCATTCCAACGGGTATAAGGTGGTAGCTCATTGTCGTTGTGATTTTTATTGTCCTGATGATTAAGGAGGTTGAACATCCTTTCATTGTCTGTTGGTCATCTGGAGGTGGTCTTTGAAAAAAAAAAAAAGTCTATTCAGGTCCTCTGCCCATTTTTTAAATTATTTTTTGGTACTGAGTTGTATAAATCCTTTATGTATTTTAGATATTAACCCCTTATTGGATGTATAATTTGCAATTATCTTCTCCCATTTAGTAGGATGCATTGTCATTTGTTGATGGTGTCTTTCTTTGTGCAAAAGCTTTTTATTTTGGTGTATTCCCAATAGTTTAGCTTTGCTTTTGTTTTCTTTGCAAAATGAGATATGTCTAGAAAAATATTTTTACAGCTGATGTCAAAGAGATTACTATGTATGTCATCTTCTGCATATGTGCTGTTGGGTAGCCTGGGTGGCTCAGTCAGTTAAGCTTCTGCCTTCAGCTAAGGTCATGATCCCAGGGTCTTGGGATCGAGTCCTGCATCAGGCTACTTGCTCAGCAGGAAGCCTGCTTCTCCCTCTGCCTGCTTGTGCACACGCTCACTCATTCTCTTTCTCTCTCTGACATATGAAATAAATGAAATCTTTTTAAAAATGTTTAAAAAGATCCATCATATACAAGGTAACAAGAAAACATATTATAGATTTCTTTATGAAAGATGCAAAAATTGTTGTCAACACAAATTTCATGCACAAGAAAATAAGAAACAAAGGAGTAATGTTGGAAGAAGAACAGATGGACAAAGGAAAACAAACACAGAGACAATAGACTTTAACTCAATTCAGTAGTTAGATTTAAGTAAACTATCTTGAGAATGAATAACAAAGCTGAAGGTATCACAACCCCAGATTTCAATATACTACAAAACTGTAATAATGAAAACAATATGGTAAGGCCATGAAAACAGGCCATGAAACTATAGATCAATGGAACAGAATATAGAGTCCAGAAATAAGCCCATGCTTATGTGGTCAATTCATTTATAACAGGAAATAATATGAAATGGGGAAAAGAAGTATTTTCAATAAACAGTGCTGGGCAAGCTGGACAGCTACATGGAAAAGAATGAAACTGGACCACTTTATTATACCATGGACAAAAATAAACTCCAAATGGGTTAAAGATCTAAATGTGAGACCAAAACCATAAAATTCCTAGAATATTATCCCTGTAATGGATTTTTTTTATCTTTAGCTGTATATATAATTTTCTCATCTTTGACTTTTTTACTTTTTTATTCTGATGTATTTTCTTTTTTTATATCTTCCTACATTTGTTGAGTTTCTTGAATATATTGTTTGTCTTTTGAAGTCAGTTTTGACAATTATTAACAACTATTACTTAAGATAGTTTTACTCCATTTTTTCCAATCCTTTCTTCCTAACTCTTCCAATTATATATGTAAGATCATTTCACTAGATTCAAATTCTCCTTCATATGTTCTGTTTTTTTTATTTCTTACCTGACTTAATATTTACTAATCTTATTTTTTGTTATGTTTGATCTGCTGTTCATTCATTTAATGGATTTTTAATTTCATGTTACTCATTTTTAAATTTTATATATTTTATAATGTTTATTCTAATTATATGGAATTATTTCTTTTTTAAATTTTAATTTCCTAATCAACAAATGGTGTGGGGGAAATAAAGTAATTCTAGTATGGTTAACATACAGTGTAATATTAGTTGCAGGTGTATAATTTAGTGATTCAACAATTCTATATATTACTCAGCAGTTATCAAGGTAAGGGTAGCATTAATCCCCTTCATCCCTTCATCCATTCCTCCCACCTACCTCCCCTCTGGTAACCATCAGTTGGTTCTGCATAGTTAAGTCTGGTTTTTAGTTTTTGGTTTTTGGTTTTGTTTTCTTTATTATGATTTCACTCATATGTGGAATTGATATCTTTCTCTGATTTACTTCACTTAACATTGTACTCTATAGCTCCATCTATGTTATAAATGGCAAGTTTTCATTCTTTTCTATGACTGAGTCTTATTCCAGTGTATATATACACCACATCTTCCTTATCCATTTATCTATTGATGAACACTTAGGCTGCTTCTGTAATTTGGCTATTGTAAATAATGTTGCAATAGACCTAGGATTACCTACATCTTTTTCAATTAATGTTTTTATATTCTTTGGGTAAATACCCAGTAGAATTTCTGGATTATACAGTAGTTCTCTTTTAAATTTTTTGAATAAATGCCATACTATTTTCCACAATGGCTGCACAGTTTGTATTCCCGTGAACTGTGCGCAAAAGTTTCTTTTTCTCCCCATCCTCACTGACACTTGTTTCTTGTAATTTTGACTTAGCCATTCTGACAGGTGCAGTGATATCACATTGCTGATTTAATTTGCATTTCTCTAATGTTGAGCATATTTTCATGCGTCTGTTGGCCATCTATCGGTCTTCTGAGAAACGTCCATGTCTTCTACCTATTTTTTATTGAATTATTTGTTTTTTTGCTATTGAGCTATAGGAGTTCTTTATATATTTTGGACACTAACCCTTTCTTGAATACATAATTTGCAAATGTCTTCTCCCATTCAGTATGTTGTCTTTTAGTTTTGTTAATAGTTTCTTTCACTGTGCAGAAGCTTTTTATTTTGGTATAGTCCTAACTTTTTTAATCTTGTTTTTGTTTCCCTTACCTCAGGAGACATATCTAGAAAAACGTTGTTCATGGCCCATATCAGAGAAATTACTGCCTCTGTTCTGTTCTAGGAATTTTATGGATTCTGGTCTCACAGTTAGGCCTTTAATCCTATTGAGTTTACTTTTGAGTATTGTGTGAAAAAGTGGTCCAGTTTCACTCTTTTGCAGGTAGCTGTCCAGTTTCCCCAGCACCATTTGTTGAAAAGACTATCTTTTTCTCATTGCATACTCTTCCCTCCTTTATCAAATATTGGCCATGTAAGCATAGGCTTGTTTCTGGGTTTGTATTCTGTTCTTTTGATCTATGTGTTTGTTTTCGTACCAACCATGTTGTTTTGATTACTACAGCTTTGTAGTATATCTCTAAACCTGGGATTGTGATATCACCAGTTTTATTCTTTTTCAAGATTCTTTGCTATTGAGGATCTTTTATGGTTCCATACAAATTTTAAGGTAATTTGTTCTAGTTCTGTGGAAAAATGTTATTGTTATTTTGATGAGAGTGGTATTAAATCTATAGATTGCCTTGGGTAGCATGGACATTTTAACAATATTTGTTCTGTATTTTTATTTTTTCATTTAATGATGCAAAACACAAATGCTGATTTGACATACATTCACATACAACTTTTTCTCTCACGTTCACAACTCAACAGATTGGTGAATCCAAAGGAACTAGTATAATCACTATATGGAACATTGATTATCTGTTTTGTGTGTGTTGAGTTTGAGGAGTTCTTTATAAATCCTGGATATCAACCTTTTATAATTTCAAAAGAAAATAATAAAATACCTAAGAATAAGTCTAACTAAGGTGGTGAAAGTCCTGTACACCTAAAACCATAAAACACTGATGAAAGAAATTGATGAGATAAAGATATGGAGAGACATTTCATGTTAATGGATTGGAAGAACAAATATTGTGAAAATAGAACTACCCTATGACCCAGCAATTGCACTACTGGGTATTTACCCTAAAGATACAAACATAGTGATCCAAAGGGGCACGTGTACCGGAATGTTTATAGCAGTAATGTCTACAATAGCCAAACTATGGAAAGAACCTAGATGTCCATCAACAGATGAATGGATAAAGAAGAGGTGGTATATATACACAATGGAATACTATGCAGCCATCAAAAGAAATGAAATCTTGCCATTTGCGACGACTTGGATGGAACTAGAGCGTATCATGCTTAGTAAAATAAGTCAATCGGAGAAAGACAACTATCATATGATCTCCCTGATATGAGGACATGGAGAAGCAACATGGGGGTTTAGGGGGATAGGAGAAGAATAAATGAAACAAGATGGGATTGGGAGGGAGACAAACCATAAATGACTCTTAATCTCACAAAACAAACTGGGGGTTGCTGGGGGGAGGTGGGATTGGGAGAGGGGGAGGGGGCTATGGACATTGGGGAGGGTATGTGCTATCGTGAGTGCTGTGAAGTGTGTAAACCTGGCGATTCACAGACCTGTACCCCTGGGGATAAAAATACATTATATGTTTATTAAAAAAAAAAATTTGGAAGGGGAGATGAACCATAAGAGACTATAGACTCTGAAAAACAACCTGAGGGTTTTGAAGGGTCAGGGGTGGGAGGTTGGGGGAACAGGTGGTGGGTAATAGGGAGGGCACGTTTTGCATGGAGCACTGGGTGTTGTGCAAAAAGAATGAATACTGTTACGCTGAAAAAATAAATAAAATGGAAAAAAAAAAAAGAATAGCCAAAATTAGCAAGACAGGAAACAACGTGTGTTGGAGAGGATGTGGAGAAAGGGGAACCCTCTTACACTGTTGGTGGGAATGCAAGTTGGTGCAGCCACTTTGGAGAACAGAGTGGAGATTCCTCATGAAATTAAAAATAGAGCTTCCCTATGACCCTGCAGTTGCACTGCTGAGTATTTACCCCAAAGATACAGATATAGTGAAAGGAAGAGCCATCTGTACCCCAATGTTTATAGCAGCAATGGCTACGGTTGCCAAACTGTGGAAAGAACCAAAATGCCCTTCAACAGATGAATGGATAAGGAAGATGTGGTACATATATACGATGGAGTATTATGCCTCCATCAGAAAGGATGAATACCCAACTTTTGTAGCAACATGGACGGGACTGGAAGAGATTATGCTGAGTGAAATAAGTCAAGCAGAGAAAGTCAAGTATCATATGGTTTCACTTATTTGTGGAGCATAACAAATAACATGGAAGACATGGAGAGATGGAGAGGAGAAGGGAGTTGAGAGAAATTGGAAGGGGAGATGAACCATGAGAGACTATGGACTCTGAAAAACAACCTGAGGGGTTTGAAGGGGCGGGGAGTGTGAGGTTGGGGAAGCAGGTGGTGGATAAAAGGGCACGTATTGCATGGAGCACTGGGTGTGGTGCAAAAACAATGAATACTGTTATGCTGAAAATAAGCAAATTAAAAAAAATTTTAAATGGAATTATTTTCTTCAGTTCTCTTTTTGCTGCTTCATTATTAGCATACAGAAATGCAACAGATTTCTATATATTGGTTTTGTAATCTGCTATTTTACTGAATTCACTTATCAGCTCTAGTAGTTTTTTTGATGGAGTCTTTAGGATTTTCTATATATAGTGTCATCTCATCTGCAAATAGTGAAAGTCTTATTTCTTCCTTACCAATCTGGATACCTTTTATTTCTTGTCTGATTGCTGTGGCTAGGACTTTCAAGACTAAGTTAAATAAAAGTAGTGACAGTGGACATCCTTGTCTTAGTCTCAACTTTAAGGGGAAAGCTCTGTTTTTCCCCATTAAAGATGATGTTAGCTGTGGATTTTTCATATATGGCCTTTATTTTCTTTAGTTATGTTTCCTCTAAATCTACTTTGCTGAGGATTTTTACATGAATGAATACTGTACTTTGTAAGATGCCTTTTCTACATCAATTGAAAATATCATATAGACTTTACCCTTTCTCTTGTTGTTGTGCTTTATCACATTTATTGATTTGTGAATATGGTGCTACCCTCGCATCTAAGGAATAAAACCCATTTGATTTTTTTACAGTATTGTTGGATTTAATTTGCTAATATTTTGTTGAGGAGTTTTGAATCTATATTCACCAGAGATATTGGCTTGTATGTTTCCTTTTTTGTTTTATCTTTCTCTGGTTCTGGTATCAGGGTAATGCTGGACTCCTAGAATGAATTTGGAAGCTTTTCTTCCTTTTCCATGTTTTGGAATAGTTTGTTATTCCAAATAATAATAGAAGAATAGGTATTAACTCTTCCTTGTTTGTTAAAATTCATCTATGAAACCATCTGGTCTTAGACTTTTGTTTATTGGGAATTTTTTTTAATATGGATTCAATTTCAATGTTGGTAATTGGTCTGTTCAAATTTTCTGTTTCCTCCTGATTTGATTTTAGGACTTTATATGTCTCTAGGAATTTATCTATTTCTTCTAGTTTGTTCCATTTGTTGGCATAAATTTTTTCTTAATATTCTCTTGAGATTCTGCATCTTTTTTTTCACTTTTCCATTTCCTTCATTATTTTTAATATATTGTTAATAGGCCCTATTACTCCCACAAGTTCCTGTCTGTTAGTCCCAAGATGTAGATAATCCTTGGGTTTGCTTTAATGTCTATTTTTTTTAATTATTATTTGTGGGTTCATTATTTGTGGGTATCATACTTCATGATAGTTCATGAATCTTCTCATCTCTCATAATATTGGATAATATGCTATTATACAGAATACCCATAGAGCTAGAAGTTGATACCACTTATTCCTTGAACATTTTTTTTTTCTTTTACACAGATTTTGTGAAAGGCTAATACTTCAGTCTAATCAGATGTTGAGCTAAATTGTGACTGGGCTGCAACTTCAGCTAGTTTTAGCCCACATTTAGAATTTTTTTTTAATATTTTATTTATTTATTTGCAGAGAGAGGTCACAAGTAGGCAGAGAAGCAGGCAGAGAGAGAGGGAGAAACAGGCTCCCCACTGAGCAGAGAGCCCGATGCGGGGCTCGATCCCAGGACCCTGAGATCATGACCTGAGCCGAAGGCAGAGGCTTAAACCACTGAGCCACCCAGGCGCCCCCCACATTTAGAATCTTATATGTGAGGACTGTTATGTATTTTTTAGAGAAAATTCCCCTCATGACAGCTAGGTTTCTTAAACATTGTATGGCCACAGAAAAATAGACTGCATTTATGCCCTGAGATATAACCTTTCCTGCTTTTTGTTGAATCTGACCATTCCTTGTCTACCTTGCTGAAATTTCAGCCTACTGGATATTTTGAGGCTAACTCCTTAGCCTCATATTTCAGGTAATTAAAAATGGAAAACATTTTGAGAAAGAGAATTGTCATAATTCCTTATAACTTCTTCCTAATGTGGCTTTGTCTCTTTATGGAAAATCTGTTTGGTTTTGTTTGTCTTTTGAGATTTATTTATTTTAGAGAGAGAGCATGTGTGAGCTCAGCAGAGTGGCAGAGGGAGAGAATCTCCTTGTGGGGCTTGATCTCAGGACCTGAGCAGCCAAGTCAAATGCTTAACTCACTGAGCCACCCAGGTACCCCTCACTCTGTGTTTCTGAACCAGCTCTCTAGTCTCTTATGCCACTCTGGCACTCAATAAATATCCTGTGGGGAAAACTGATCCTATTACTGCCAGGGATTCTGTAGATTATAATCCTTTATGGCAGCTGCTTAGTCATAAATTCTGTTGCTTTCTACTTCTCTCTTTGACTATGTCAAGCCTTATAATCAATGCTTACACAGGCTTGGCAAGAAGGGAAGAAACTGACTAGTGATCTCAGCTTACCTAGGAAGGGCCCATCCCTCTCTGGGATTTAAGTTTATTCAGTTATCTTCATTTATATGACTCTCTATGTCTTTAAAATTTATTTTTTAAATTTATCTTATCCCTAGTTGTTACAGTGAAATCAGTGGCTTATTTCTTCTTCATGTATGCATAACTGCCATCAATTTCAGTGGTTCTGAAAAGTCACGGCCTTTCATGAGGTGCACCTACCACAGTAAAACTTTTGACTTGGAGAACAAGATGTGATGTGTTATTTTGCAGGTAGAACACAAAGGAGTTATCCTATATTTTGAAGGATATTTCTCTGCATATACATTTCTAAATTAATAGCTTTTGGGTTTTTTCCTAGCACTTTGAAGATTGTATTCCAATTTTTTTTCTGATTACCATTGTGTGTGCTAAAGCCAACTGTGGGTGTGATAGTTCTTCTCTGAAAGCAGTGTGTCTTTATCCATCACTGCCTTTAAAATGCTCTCTGTCTTTGTCTACATTGTTATGATGATGTAATTAAATATAAATTTTTTCTACTTATCCTGTTTGGGATTGTGGACTTTTCTGCATTGGAAGTAGATGTTTGTGTAGTGAGTCTCAATACCACTTTTCTATTTGGTACTTTGCTAGGAGGACACACGGGATTCAACATATAGGTGTAGTCACGAAAAAGGTTTATTATAGTGACTCAGAAAAACAAATAGCTGAATCAGCAAGGGGGAAAATGCACACAAGGCATAATTTGGAGAAACTCAGGCATACTTTTTTTCTTTGTTCCCTCTCTCACCTTAGCCCTGGAAGGTTCACGCAGCATGCTTCTTTCTTTAGCAGTGAAAACGCAGAAGCATGCGTGTAATATTTCTGTCCAGGAAACTGTCTGAAATTCAGATTTCAAGGTTTCTTTCAGAGTCTGGGGACATAAGCACTCTCTGACCACCAAAATTGGAAACTTTCAAAGGAAACAGGTGTTTACTATAAATCACGTTGTTTGTACAGCTTAAGCAGGCTGACATAGCAGAAGCAACACTAGAGAACATTTCAAAAGCTAAATTCCCAGATACCAGCCATGCAACAGGCTGGCAAGCAGGCCCTTTGAAAGATCCAGTCTACCATATTGACACTTAGCTGCATGGTGTCTTCTGTCAGTTTTATAAGATTCTCAGCCATTATGGCTTCAAATATTGCTTCCTCTGTTCGCTCACTGCCCTGTTTCATACTGAAATTCCATTGGGTTAGAATGCTTTGCCATATGTTCATATGTCTCTTATGTTCTTTTTTTTAATTTCTTATTTTTTATAAACATATAATGTATTTTTATCCCCAGGGGTACAGGTCTGTGAATCGCCAGGTTTACACACTTCACAGCACTCACCATAGCACATACCCTCCCCAATGTCCATAACCCCCTCCCCCTCTATCAACCCCACCTCCCCCCGCAACCCCCAGTTTGTTTTGTGCGATTAAGAGTCACTTATGGTTTGTCTCCCTCCCAATCCCATCTTGTTTCATTTTATCTATTTTTCATGATTTTAGCTCGTGCTTCAGTCCTGTCTTATTCCTGATTTCTCTTCCATTTGTTCTTATTTCAACTGTGTCTAATACCGCTATTGTTAAGAACATCTATTGAGTTCTTAATTTTAGTTGTTCTTATTTTAAGTTCTATAATTTCCATTTTTTATAAGTTCATGTTCTGCTGAATTTTTCCTTTTGTCATATAGTGTTTCAATGTGTTGATCACAGATATCTCAAATCCATGTCTGATAAGTCTCCTACTTGAATTTCTTGTTGGACTGTTTCTGTTAACTTGGTTTGCAGTTATGTGATATTCACTTCTCTTATAAGTGACAAATTTTTATTGAATGTTGGGTATTGTATATAAAAAAATAGAGATGGTTTGAGGATTTCCTTCTGTTTCTGATAGGCCTATGGGCAGGGCAAGATGACACTAATCCTAAAATACACTTATTTGAATCTGGGCTTCATACTTGGTACAGGTGGATCTATTTCTGTTTTGCTTTTATTCTTAGGGGTAGCCCTCCAAATGTTCAACCAAAAACCCGGGGTGTTTACTAGGCTCTCTCTTCATTTGGGGAATGTCATTCTTTATCCTCCTATACCTGTGGTACTACTACACTCTCTGCTCAGCTTCTTGGCCATGCAGCTTGATTTTGTATTCAACTTCTTAGTGTCTTGGCTCCCACTTTAAAATTGGCAAACGCCTTAATAGGAGAAGTTACACTGTCTATACTGGCTTTTGTCTATGGATTTTTTCCCCCTATAGGTTGGCCTTCAAGCCCTTGCTAACTTGCATCTCTCTAACACACACATACAAACACACACACAGTGACATATCTTAAGAAAATGATTAATGGTATTCACTCAAAATAAATATAGAAGGAACTTGACTAATTCTGTACAGTGCTTTGTTGCATGATTAAATGAACACAGAATGTATTTCTCGCCTACACCATATTTTTCTCATGTTCCCTCACCTAGGAATTCTTTTTCCACTCTTCTGAAAACTAAAATCTGCAAGATTCGGCTATTGTATCAGTGTTACCAGAACACTTTACCCATATTATTTCTATTCTAGTGTCTGTTAGAACTTATTACCTAAACTATATGCTTGTTTTCTTATCACACAACTCCTTCTGTATACTTCCCAATGATGTATATCTTACTGACAATTGTATTATATTTTTTGTATTATATTGTTTATGCCTTTCTATTTTGACCCTATTTATTTACTTCAGTCTTGCCCATAACTTTTCTTGTAGTAGTTTACTTCTCTCTTCACTTTTTGGCTGTACCTGAGATGTCAAGTCCTGTGTGAATGGGCCTCTGAAGGAGAGCTAACCCTGAGTGCTGACCTCACCACAGAGGTGCCTCACCAGGAAAGAGTGGGTTGATTGGCATTGAGAGAACAAGTTTAGCTTTACACTGATATTCATGGTTTTCACTGTAGAATGATCCTCCAGTTTTATCTGGGTATACACTGGACTAGCTGCACCATTGGTTATTTTACTTCTTTGTAACACTTACTAGAGAAAGCTATGCCTATGGGGGATATTCAATGTGCATTTGTAGTTGAATTAGTGAACTTCTTTTCAGCTTTCTAATTGGATAGGTACATCCATTTCTCATTAAGTATAGGAAATCAGCTGGTCAGAGATATATATTATTTTAATGTCAGCTTTAATAGACTATCTGATGTACCAAGCCTGCTGCAGCATCCCTAGTTATGCCAAGCAGAATTATGTCTTAGGGGAAAAAAATAAATCATATGGTCAAAAGTTGTTGAAATCCTACACAGCCATTTGAACACTTCCAATGCATGTAAACACAATAAAGTCTTCTGTTTATTTTTAAAAACATTTTTTTCGTGTGTGTGCCTAGGTGGCTCAGTGAGTTAAGCATCTGCCTTTGGCTAAGGTTATGATTCTGGTATTCTGGGATCAAGTCCCACATTGGGCTCCCTGCTCTATGGTGAGTTTGCTTCTCCCTCTACCAGTCTCAGTCTCTCTCTCTCTCTCCCTCTCTCCCTCTTTCTCTCTCTGTCTCTCATGAATAAATAAATAAAATCTTTCAGAAATATTTGATATTGGAGAACTTTTGTTTTGCCTGAAAAACTTAAACCAGTATCTCACAGAACTGTAATACTCTAAGGAAAACATTTTGAGATAGCTGGCATAAGGTAATATCTATCTCCTGGTCTACTGTCAATTCCCTTTTGCACACTATTTTTTTATTTTCTTTTTCCAATTACTTGGCTTTAACACTCTGGAAGCATTATGCTTAGAGGGCATGAAATGTCTGAATCCCTCTGGCTTACTGAAAAATTTCAAGGAGGTTCATATTATGGTTGGATACAAATTCTGATGTCTAAACATCTCTCTCCTTCATTGAGACAACTATTATTTTCTTATGGCTCCTGAAATAAATTACCACAAACTTCATGGCTTAAACCACATAAGTTTATTATCTTGCAGTTCTAGGGGTTGGAAGTCTGATTTGGCTAAATTACTGGTCTAAAATCAAGATGCCTGTGGGACTGCATTTCTTTTGGAGGCTCTAGAGGAGTGTGGTAGACAGAATAGTAAGGCTTCAAATGTCCACATCCTAATCCCTGAAATTTGTAAGTATGCTATGTTATGTGGCAAAGGGTTATTGAAATTGTGGATGAAATTAAAGTGGCTAATGAGCTGACCTTGAAAACATAGTTTATTCTAGATTATTTTGGTCAGCCTAATGGCCCATAAGAATGAAGTAAGAAGCAGAAGAGTCCGTGTCTAACTGATGCAGCATGAGAAAGATAACGTGCCGTTGTTGGCCTTGAAGATGGAAGAAGGCCACAAGCTAAGAAATGTAGGCAGCCTACGGAAGCTGAAAGGGAAGGAAAACAGATTCTTCCTTAGAGCCTTCAGAAGAAATGAAGCCCTATGGCACCTTCTGAGACCTATTTCTGCCTACTACCAAAACCATTATATCAAAATATGAAACCACTAACTTTGGTATTTGAAAACAGACATATTGATTTTGATAAATGTGCTTGGTCCATGGGATTCTTGTCCTTAAGTTATTCTTGATTTTCAGACATTGAGCATTTCCTGGATGTTGTAGCCCAAGTATTTTGAAATTCTGATTTAAAATAAAAGGACTCTGTGATCATAATCAGCGAAATAAGTTAAGCTCATTTTTAATGTATTCACATACCTCTATATAAAATTTTATGCAACTATTCTTTGCATTAAATCTTAGAATTCACTATATGTTAAGTATAAATGTTAATTCACACATTACATAGGAATAAAGCTTTAGTAACTGACTTACTGTGGGAACCACTGTTAAGAAAGAAAATAAAGTGGTTTTACTTTTTAATTGCTAAGACCTTGTCTTAGTTTTATCGTGTGTCACTGGTATAAGCAGCCTAATGTTTTAATATACAGAGTATTTAGTATGTATTTTGGCTTTTAAATGCACAAAAAAGGATTTAATTCAGCTTTATATTTCATTTGCATAGCTTTTAAAAACTACAAAGACAGTACTGCGTATTTTTCTTTTCTGAGGCCAAAATAGCAGAGACGTGTTGACAGCACCTCAGTAGCTTTAGGCTTTGACAAGCTTTTTGGCTACAGCAAAACCAAAGGGGGCTTAAGCTTGAGAACAGAAGAGCAGTAAAGCCAGCTCCTTGATGATAGATATGTTCCTGAGCTTATGAGTCCCTTCTCAGCCCTCTAAGAGCAACTGCGTAAATGGGTCCCACTTGCCACCAGTCTTCTCTGCTTATAAATCCCAGGAAAACAAATGTTATATGTGATTTAGTATAGACTATTTAACCAGTGCTATTACTAAGATTCATGCTTACATAAGATAACTCAGCAGGAAATATTTAGATTGCCATTCTAACAAATAAGAATAGATTATTTTGGTTAACACAAATGCAGGCTTTGTGGGATTTAAGATAGGAGTTAAGATAGCAGATGTAGATATAATGTTGCATTCAGCTGGTTTGTGTCATTGAGCAAGAAAGTCACTCAACCTCTGTGCATACTTTTCTAAGCCCTGCAAAATGAAAGACCTTGACTAGATTATACAAGGTTTCTGCTAGATTTTTTCTTTTATTTTTCTTTTTACTATTTTTATTAACATATACTGTATTATATGCCCCAGGGGTACAGGTCTGTGAATCGTCAGGCTCACACACTTCACAGCACTCATCATATCACATACCCTCCCCAATGTCCATAACCCAACTACCCTCTCCACACTCCCTCTCCCCTCAGCAACCCTCAGTTTGTTTTGTGAGATTAAGAGTCTCATGGTTTATCTCACTCCGGATCCCATCTTATCTCATTTTTTCCTTCTCTACCCCCCCATCATTTTGATTATAAGAAATTTCTCTAACTCCTAAGAATTATACATATCTCTCTTTACTGGATTAAGTGTTATGAAACTAGTCACTCATTTTAATCTAGTCACTTCTATTTTAACCTTCTATTTTAATCTAGTCACTCATAAGTGTTACTAGTATGTCACTGGCTAGTAGATCAACTTTTTTTTGTAGAAGTACTATGTCTTACATATCCTTGTACTCGCTATAGCAATGAGAAAGCTACTTGGAAAAATAGATATTTGACATTAGCTCTTATGTATGACTGTATTTATATTTCAGAGTCATTTAAAGTAGGTTTTAAAACTTAAAATCTTAAATATTATTTGTATAGTTTGCTTCTTGGAGATCTAGATATATTCAGTATCTTGATTGCCTACAGTTAATTAATAAGCTTAACAAGAAACTTTGTCATGGGAATTTGTAGTGTTCCTGGCAATTAATAGAAACCATTAACTCTACCAGTTTCTCATTACTTGTCCATTATTGTAAGTGCTGTTGGACCTGGGAAGCATTTGAGATGTGAGGACAGTCATAAGGGATGAGAGAGAGATAAAGTCTTTAGAATGTAAATGCCAGAGATGTGTGCTCCTCCATCTGGAAGACCAGTGATGGCTGGAGCCCGGTGGGTTGGGCAGGGGCGGTAGGGGGAGGTGTGGGGGAAGAGGTCAGAAAAGACCTGAAAGAATTGTCAAGCAGTGGCAAAAGAGTTGGTGGTGAACGAGTTGTAGTTAGGATTGGGTGAGGAAGAAGGAGCAGATATTGAAATGTCCAAGAACTTCATACTTTATAGAAAATTAACTTGTCATGGAAGATGGTTTGTAACTGTTGTTTCCTACAGTGCCAGTTCCACTCAAAAGGCAGCTCTAGTAGGTTCTGCTTAATTTAATTAATAGAAAAATGGTGGTGGGGGGGGGGCAGGGGAGATAGAAAATATTCAGCCTGCCAGACCATAAATACCTTGAGAAAACAGGAGTTAAAAATGAAAACTTTGTGACGGAAGAGAAGAGAAATCCCTCTATGCTAATTTTTTCCTTGGTAGGGGAAAGATGAGAAGAGAATATATCCTTAACACCCTTCCAATAGCCCTGAACACAGAGTCTGTATGAAAAGGATAGCTAGGGGGTGCCTGGGTGGCTCAGTGGGTTAAAGCCTCTGCCTTCGGCTCATCATCCCAGGGTCCTGGTATCGAGCCCACATCGGGCTCTCTGCTCTGCAGGAAGCCTGCTTCCTCCTCTCTCTCTGCCTGCCCTATGCATTATGTAAATTTTTGAAAGGGATTTTCAGGAAGGAAAATTGGAGCATAAAATGTCCTGTGTTTGGGGAAAAAAAAATCACCCCCTCACATCCTTACCAACAAATCTACAGACTGCTCCATATATTTCCCCATATTTTCTGAACTTGGACAAAGAGTCAAAGAAAAGTGACAACTTAAAATTAATTCCCTGTTAGCCATGAAAAATGAAACTTCTAAATATGCATGGTTTTTTTATACTTACTAAATCAGCTGTCACTTTATTTGCTGGTTGTATTTTTAAACCTGGTCTTGGACTTCACACTTTGCATTCAAATTAAGCACGTGCTTATCAAGTAACAATATAGTTAATATGCTATATTAAGACGAAATAAACACAAAAGATTGAAAGGTCAAAGTTAGTAGTTAACACTATTTTTTTGCCTATTTAAATTTATTGTTTTAGATACATATTTTTAGTGTCACTAGCATAAAAAGTGCTAACATACGTATGGCTCAATATTTTTTACAGTACATTTCTGAAAATGCCAATTCAGTATGTTCTTTTACATTTATATTCGTATCTCTAGATTGTCATTTTCTATTATAGTTTATTTTAAGAGTAAACAAGCTTCTCTTTTCAGCATTTATTTAAATATATAGGCAAATTAAATATATGCATTTGAATAGTCTCATCATTTGAACAGCCTGAAATAACTAGTAGGTTAGAATTTAATAATGCTTATTATTCTGATGCTGGAAATAAAAAGGATTCTAAATCTGTCACCATGGATGCAGAACGTAAAATGTTAGTAAATGGAAGCCCAAAATAACATTTTCTTGGGAATCCTTTTTAATGATTATACAGTGGCATATTATGTAAATTAGTCTTTTCTCTAAATATTTGAATATTTGTTGAATGAATTAATACATTAATGAATGGGTAGACTCACTTTAAAAACCACGTACACATACCCTCATTCATTTTACTGCCTAAGACTGGACATGCAGTTCTTAGTAATTAAATAATGAAGGAAATCAATGAAGCCATGCTAATCTTTCACAATCACTTATATAAATGTTTGCATATATAAAATTATTTTAGTATTTATCATCCTTGCATTATGAAATATAGGTTATAAATTAGAAAATGACTATTTTAGTAGAAAAATATTGAAGTTGTAATTAATTACACTAATATTGAAGTAGTAAATATCTAGCTCGTAAATCACCCATGCCTAATGGCATTTCAGAAAAAAAAAATCCAGTGGCAGGTAAATTGATTTTTCTCTCCTCTTTCCTATCCCCTCGTCCACTTTTCTGCTCTTTTTGCTTTCATATGATTTCATTTTATTTTCAAGAATAAAAACTGCCAAATACCAGAAGAAGTCAATTACAATTATGAGGAACATTTTGTTTGATACTGTCATCTTCAGTTCTTCTTAGGCTCAACTGACTTGAAAGTAGGACAAAACTGAAAGAATGAGGAAGTAGGTGCACTATTAGAATCCAAGATTAGGGGAAAAGAAATAGTCTGAGGCAGATACCAATGATGTGTTTGCAACTAGTGCTTGTTATGAATTTTATTTAGGTAAAAATATTGTTAATCATTTCAGTATTGTCAGTTAGGGTGGTTACATTTTCAATTATCTATAGTGAAAATCAGCATGTTGAGAATCAGGGTCACATAACTAGAAATGGTTATTTTAAAAATTATACATCTTCTTTATACAGTGTCTGTGTTCCTTAATGGATGTGTTCAAATTGGTGGTGATTTTTAAATGGATTCCTGCTCTGCCTTTAGCACATATTAGAATTGAATGGGTACTCTACTTTCATTTATTACTCATTTATTAACAACACTGATTAAATTAATTTTCTTTGATCACTGATTCTGAAAATTCCATTTCTCCAGTTTTCCTGCCAAGTACCTGGCAGGAAACAAATACTTACTTTTTCAAACAAATACTTACTGCAGAGCTTTCCATATAAAAGAATACTTTTGTAAACCATCAAGTGAATATTAACTTCCTAAATTTATCCTATTATTTTGGAATTAGGTATATTAGGTTCTTTTTTGGCAGGACTATGCACTTACAACTGAGTACAGGAGCTTATTAAAAATTCTTCCTTATGACTAGTTAAGTGTTTCCTGAAAAACATAAAGAAGCTTTAGTGTAGTAAATACAAAAGACTGGCAACTGTTATGAAGTTATAAAACAATTTATTAGAGTACATAAAAGCCATACTAGCAACACGAGTGTACTCCTGATACTAACTTAAACACTAAAGGGTATGATTAGCTGTAATTTTACCTTCTGGTATTATTTTCTGAGCATAAGCTATGTAAATTCAACGTACTCCCATTTTTTAAAATGAGTAAAATATAGAAATGCACTCTGGAGTTTGTGCACTATTAACTGTGTAGTGTAATTAAAAACCTTAATTTAGCAGCAAATTGTAATATTTAAGTTACTTTAGATCATTGGAAGTCCCCAAAATAGAATTAATTCTTTCACTAAGAATCTGTTAGTACCCTATTGCTGTGGAGACAAATTATCACAAATTTAGTGGCCTAGAATAGCCCATATTTGTTATTTTATAGAGCTGGAGGTCAGAAGTCTGAACTGGGTCTTATATGCTGAGATCAAATAGTTGACAGAGCTGCATTCCTTCTGGAGGCTTTAGAGGAGAATCTGTTTCCTTGCCTTTTCCAGCTTGCAGAAGCCATTTACATTCCTTCTCTCCTGGCTTTCCTCCTTTTTAAAAGCCTATCACTGGGACGCCTGGGTGGCTCAGTGGGTTAAAGCCTCTGCCTTTCGCTCAGGTCATGATCCCAGGGTCCTGGGATCAAGCCCCGCATGGGGCTCTCTGCTTGGCAGGGAGCCTGCTTCCTCCTCTCTCTCTCTCTGCCTGCCTCTCTTAATCTCTCTCTGTCAAATAAATAAAATAAAATCTTTAAAAGCCTATCACTCCAGCCACTGCTTCTGTCATCATATCTCTTCTCCAACTCTGAACTTCCTATCTTCCTACAGCATACCAGACCCTATGCTAAATGCTGGGTATGTAATGATGAGGAAAACTTGGCCCATGTCAATGGAGCTTGCATTTTAACTGGAAAGACAGAATGTAACGTGTCAGAGTGAACAAATTTGTCCACTGCACTTTGATGTTATTTTCTATGACTTCTCTAAGCTGCTTAAATTGTGAGGAATATATTTTAAATCGGCAAATTTATCTCTGCAATTTTTATTTCAATAGTTTATTTTGAGTACCTTGGTCTCCTTTCAGAAAGTGTGCAGTCTAACTTTTTCCCCTCTTTCTTCCTCAGAAAGTGACTAGGGTAGGAGATGGGAGTTCTTGACCTTCCAGAGATAAAAGAGGATCCAGTTGATATCCACTATTTCATCACTAGTCCTTTCATGATGAACTGGTCTGGTCTAGTTCCTGGATTTACTTAACTGACTTTATGAGATGAGGCTACTGAACTTATCTTCGGTTCTCTGGGAGAATTTCACAGCTCAGTGGTTCTCTTTGACTGATTCAGTCAATAATTTTTGTGTCTCAAGAGGCTATATATACTCTTCAGCCTGTTGTGATTGCCCAGACATCCTACATTGGACCCTGGCTTGGTGGTCTACCTTGAACCTACAGGCACAGAATCTAATCACTTCTGTCTATGATGGCTCCAAAGGGTATATTGCCATTTTGTGTTATGTCCGGGGCATGGGGTAAGTTTTTCCTTCTGTCTCCCTTACTTTTTTCTTCCTCTCTAACCGTGCTTTTTTGCCACCATTGATCTTCTAAGGTTGATATAGGACCATCTAGCTTGACAGTCTTGTCCCAAAGTCCTACTGAGAAAATGAAACAAAAATTCCCTCTGCTTTTGTCTTTTGTTGTTGTTGTTGTTTTTGATCTATCTAATGTTTTATTCCTCTTTATACTGAATTCCCTGGATGAAAGGAATCCTGGCACACTTCCCATGCCTTTCCTGCCCTTTCCTTACCTTTTTTTCCTGTATGGTTTAATTAGAATCTTTTTTTTAGCTAATAGTATCATGTCCATGATGGTTAGCTTTTGATACACTGACAGAAATGAGACAATTTAGAATCTTTTCCTTTGATTAATCTAATTGCTATTCTTTCATTATGAATTTAAAAACAAATTATCTTTAAGGTTGAATGTTGAAATATGAGCCCTTTGTTCTTAGTAGTATCAGTTTCATCCCTGATTCCCATCCATTGATTTCATTAGTGGCAAAATGTAAGGCAAAAGATTGTCAAGATTTGGAAATACTTTGTAATCACCTCAGGTTATCCCTGAATATTATATTGTATGTAATATTTGCAGGTTATGAGTTAATAAGGGAATGATATAAGGAATTATAAAGGGTTCCTTATTTTATGCTGGGCAGCCAAAGAATGCTTTTCTGAAAAGTGACATTGAGCTGAACCTAAAAAGAAGGAGATGAGCTGCCACTTGGGCATGAGGGGAAGTGTGTTTTAATAAGAAAAGCACGTGCACAAGTCTTGAGACAATGAAGTGGCTGTGTATCCAAAAAAATAAGATGAAGACCAGCATGACAAGAGTTATAATGAGTGGAAATATATATGGTTGAAGGTAGAATTGGACAGATAGGTGAGATCAAGAAATATCTTACAAGTCATGGTTGGAAGTTTGTTTGGATTAGATTTCTAGTATAAAATCATCTGAAAGTTTTAGGCTGGGTTGTGACATCCTTTCTGTGTTTTAACAGCTATGTTTGTTACTGTGTGGAGAAGTACTATTTAATAGAATTAGATTATGAGCCACAACTGTGAACCATATTTGTTATTTATCTTACAAAACAGAGGGTTGCTGGGGAGTAGGGGGGGTAGGGAGAGGGTGGTTGGGTTATGGACATTGTGGAGGGTATGTGCTATGGTGAGTGCTGTGAATTGTGTAAACCTGATGAGTCACAGACCTGTATCCCTAGGGCAAATAATACATTATCTGTTAATAAAAATTTAAATAATTTAAAAAATAAAAATAAGATAAAATTTTCAAATACCTCCTTTAAAAATGTAAGCAGGGAAATTGTTAATATATGATTTCATACATACTCTAAAAGATCACTTTACCACATAGCCATATAAAGTTACTAAATAAAACATTTCATATTTTTATACCAAGTATTCAAAATTATATGTGAGTTTATGCAGATAAGTCCTGTTTCAAATGTTCCGTATCCACCTCTGGCTATTGTCCATTATAGTGGGAGGAACAGGTGTAAAAAGTAGAATGGGCAAAAGTGAGATCTGGAGCAGGCTTATTATTGCTATCTGGATAGGAGAGGACTGTGGATAGGTCAAGATGGTGGCAGCAGAGATAGAGGTGAAATGGGAAGATTCATGGAGAATCGGGCAAAGATGTGCCTCAAGGAGGGATCATGGGAGAACTACTAGCATTTTAGTTTAAATAACAATACTGTGCCATTTACTATAAGAGGACCTGAGTAGTTTTGAAGGAAGACTAAAGGCATAGAAGAGAATTAATTCTTCTAGGTTGGGAAGGTAAGTGAATGGAAGAAATTAAGACTAATATTCAAATCACTGGGTTTGCTAAACTGTATTTGTTATAATTCAGGTCACCCAAAAGCAACATGAGAAGAAAGAAACTGTAAAATCCATCTTTGAAAAACCAGAAGATACCTGATATCCTCAACCAAAACTAGTAAATGTCAAACAAGGATGTGAAACAATATGCAGAAAGAAGACCTAGGGTTTCAGGCATGCTTAGGATTGCTAAGAAATTCAATACCTATGGTGCCATCTAGAATTGTGCACCTCAAAATTTGCATAAGCATTTTAATAGCCCTGCATACAGACCTTGTTAAGAACTTTCAGGGGGCTCCTGATTGTTTGACTCTTGATTTCCGCTCAGGTCATGATCTCATAGTCATGGGATCCAGCCTCGTATAGGGCTCCATGCTCAGTGAGGAATCTGCTTGAGATTCTCTTTCTCCCTCTTCCTCTGTCCCTCCCCCAACTCTTACTCTTGCTCTTTCTCTAAAGTAAATAAATAAAATCTTAACTTTCAGAACCCACTTCTCTAAAATTAATAGAACACACTAGAGTACAAAACCAATGATAGTTTATTTGCTGTATTTGGAAGGGGGTGTGTAGACTTATGGTGGGAATTTCCTTGGACCCACTTTAGTTTCAAAAAGAAGTGATAGAGATAAAGATAAGCAAGAGATTACAAAGACCACCCAGTAAGCCATCTGTATGTTGGGCAAACATGAACATTGTGAATATTCCAATGTTGATTTTGATCAACTGGATAGAAAAACTATCTTGTCTCTCAAGTGTGTTAGCTGGTATATATCCTTTGCTGGTTCTTCCCCCAGAACACAGAAACTATGAAAGCAAACAAAAATCTTTGATCCAGGAAGAACTCCCATCATTCAAAAAATGAGTAGTCAGAACAAAAGTAGTACAAAGGAAATGAGAAAATGAAAAAGGAAAGACATTTTTTAATACCACTCATCAATAAAATATTTCAAAAAGGATTGAGAGAGATGATCATTATGATACATTTTTATTAAATCAAAAAATTTGAAAGTCCAAAGTTCAGGACAGAGACACAAGAGCTCAGGGAAATTACAACACGACAACAGAAAATGAAACAACCTATGAACAGAACTCAGAAAAGAGATAGGAGGAAAAATTAAACTATAATATCCATGGCAGCCAAATTGGAATCAACCCCGTTACACAGGATAATGCAAAAAACACAATAAGTAACACATTTTCTCCTTAGCAAAAATAAAGTTTCAAGCTAAGGAGAAAATTATGGACATTAAAGACAAAGTAGATTGGATATATGTAATTGGTATCTTTGAAGACATGAAAAATAGAATAGTGACATATTAAAATTTGTTTAAACATTGCAGAAATAAAAGCCAGTTTTCTATAGTGAAAGAATATAACATGTCCTAGGCAAAACAGACACATAATATTTTACAGTGAGACATTTTATTCAAATTATAAGATTTCAAACATAAAGAACAAATCTTTGTTGGGCAGACAAAAATATATTTAAAATAGAAGTGTAAAGGCATTAGTTTTCTTCATAGCTTCTATCACGATGTTTGATACTAGAAGGATTTAAATGTTGTTTCTAAAATCTTGGGAAAAATGTACATTCAACTGAAAAATTGTTCAAGGACAAATGCATAAAACAAATATGTATGAACATGTAAAAACTCACGGACTTAAGTTTCTTTGGTCCTTAGAATAATTATATATATATATATATATATTTACAAATGTCAACCTAGAAAGCATTATTGGAGAACCGTGTCCACAGCTCATAACAATGAGCATGATTTCTACTTAAATGTGTACTGAAATATAATTAAATGTGAAGATTAACATTCCTAAGACAAACACATATATTTCAAATCCTAATAATGTAAAAATGATATAAATAGCAAAGTTGAAAGAAAAAAAAATGTTAGAGGAAGAGGGAGGTAGTAAAGTATGCTTATTTCCTCATCTTTTATTGCTAGTGGTTAGAAGAATTCATTAAAATCCAATAAGGAAAGCAATGGAGATATAAAAGTTAAAAGGAAACACAGAAATTATATGATCAGCGAAACTGATTATAGATTAGTAGGAAAAGAAATGCAAAAATGTTTATTATGCATAGAAGTATATTAGTTAAAATTTATAGTTTTAAATCTAACCACTAGACAAAAATATAAGCTTTCCAAATTTTCAGAATATTTCAGAATATTTATATACACAAAACTAATATAAACCATGCAGTGGATACTCATAAAAATCTTGTAAAAAAAATACAGGAACTGAGAGTATATATATCAGCCATGCCTATAAATGTAAACAGGATTGAAGTCACCTATTTTTTTTTAATTTTTATTTTTTTTTATTTTTTTTTTCCATTTTATTTATTTTTTCAGCGTAACAGAAGTCACCTATTTTTAAGACTCAGATGTGATCACAAAGTAACACCTAGCTAAAAGTGTGAACAAGACATAATTACAACAAAGTGACATAGTAAGGAAGAAATTCAAAATACTAGTCAAGGGAGAAATCAAGGTTTATTTTAACTTAAGATTATATTGTTTTAAGGATATAAGGAAAAAATAAAGGAATGGCTTTCATAGTGAATAATGGAAAGATAATATGAAGATCTAACTTACAGAGGATCAGCATTCACAAAATAAAAATGGCAGGAAATAGAATGTGAAATAAATTGACATACCTTTGTTAAAATGCAGAATAATAGGTAAGGAATAGTAAACTTAGTCATTTGAACTTGTATAACTATGGAATTCTGTACCTGAATAGAGACAATCATCCTTTTAAGTGTTCATGGAACATCCCCAAAATGACTCATACTAGAATATAATGTTAGGATAGAGTCATATATTATAATGCCCAAGTGCCAAATCTGGTCTCCAGCCTGAATTTGTAAATAAAGTTTTATTGGTACAGAGATACGCTCATTCTTTCATGTATTGCCTGTGGCTGGCTTTTGTGCTCCAATAGCAAAGCTGAATAGTTGAGATGGAGACTGTATGGACCCTAACTTTTGAAAGCAATTGCTGTCTTGCCCATTATACAAGAAGTTTGCTGATCCTAATTTTTTTTATCAACATTAATGGTTACAAAGTACAAAGTACAAAGTACAAAGAGTGTAAATAGGTATTTATATTATATATTATATATGTAATATATATAATATATATATATTATAATATATATATTAGAGATATCTATATCTATATCTCTAATCACCATATATTAAAAATAGAAATAAAAATAAATGAGAAAATCACCACTACAACAGAAATCCACACTCTCTGGAAGCTAATTTTATGAACTGAACCTGTTGGGAAAATACACAAATCTTGAATGAATAAATTAAAATTGGTATAAAAATATCTAAAAATAAAAACCATAGATGGGACCTATATGATAGAGTTGAAGTAGGGCTCAGAGGAAAATTCATAGTGTAAATAATTATGATAATAGAATGAAAATAAATGAATTAAAGAGCAAATTCAAAGATTTAGAACGATGGGGTGGCTCAGTAGGTTAAGCATATGCCTCAGGCACAGGTCATGATTCCAGGGCCCTGGGATAGGGCCAGACCTGTGGTCAGAGGGGAGCCTGCTTCTCGCTCTCCCTCTGCCTGCCCCTCCATTTGCTTGTGTGCTCTCTCTTTCTCTGTCAAATAAGTAAAATCTTTAATTAATTAATTATTTATGGTCTAGGAAGTAAAAATATTGAATTAGGAAAACAGAACCAATTAAAAATGTAGGAAGCAGCTTTTTGGAAAAGCAAATAATTACTCAGTAATGTAATTAAAATCAAGTAAAAGTAAGAGAGTTATTATAAGCAGAGATAGAAAAGGTGTTTGAAAGAAAGATACAAGTCTCTTCGACCAAATGACTAACAGTTGATACTTTACAAGTGTTTTATAGAAGAAAACATTGCTAAGTAATAAAACTTGCCCCTAAAAGAAAGTGAAAATCTGAACAGACAAATTACTGAAGATTTTAAAGAGGTTTTTTGTTTTTTGTTTTTTTTAAAGGCACTCACAGAGAAATAGTAGGCCCAGATTCCATCTGCCTTTCAGGTAAACTCTACAAAATTATTAAACCAGTAACTCCAGTGCTATTTAGACTGTTCTAGGGCAAAGAGGAAAAAGCACAGACCCTGCACAAGGATGACGCTTTGGAACAAGATGCAAATATACGTTAACTAAAACTTTAACCAAATCAAGGAACATATTAAAATAACCTAAATGGGATTTGTTCACTAAATGTTCAAATAGTTTAATATCTGTGAAGCTATTACTATAATTCACCATGTTAAGAAATCAAAAAAGAAAAATCACATAAGCAGCTCTAGAAATGAAAAGATAACATACTTAAATATCTATTCTTTATATACAAATTTTTAAAATGCATGGTATTTCATTAGCTTAAAATATATACTTATTTTAACCCTAAATTCTTCATAATGCACAATGGAGGAAATTCTAGGAAAAAAATCATATGCAATCAATAAGGCAAAGATGTCCATTAATATTAGTATTAGAATAAGTGTGGAATTACTAAACAATACAATCACATAAGAGGAAAAATTAAGAGAGAAAATTAGAAAAAAGAAATAAGCTTACCATGTCATTACTGTATATATGTTATTTGTTTATATTATAATACACATGTGTGCATACACACATATATGTTAACCAAACCATTACAAAAAATAAAACCACTCAAAATTCACAATTTCAGTAAAGTCTGTATCTTTCCACGGTGTTTCATAAGAATATATCCATACAAGTCTATTATTTATAGGAGTTTAATCAAGGAAAGGACAAATAATCATAGTTGAAATGTGAGAAGAGAATAAAATAAGTAAAATTGTTATATGGTTTTTTTTTAAGATTTTATTTATTTATTTATTTGACAGAGAGAGATCACAAGTAGGCAGAAAGGCAGGCAGAGAGAAAGGAAGAGCAGGCTCCCCACTGAGCAGAGAGCCTGATGTGGAATTAGATCCCAGGACCCCGAGATCATGATCTGAGCCAAAGGCAGAGGCTTAACCCACTGAGCCACCCAGGCGCCCTGTTATATGGTTTTAAAATACAATTTAGTGTTATATAGACTTTGATGTTACCTAATAGAATATTGATTACTCCATTTAAGCTAAAACTAGTAAATGCATAACCATTTTTATAGATGGTATTGGATGATTTATCACATCTTCCTGCCTTTACTGAGGAGATTAAAAATGCATTTATTAACACTAATCAACATGGGATTATAATTTACCAGGAGTTTTGAATAAGTGTCCCTTTCATTATAAAAATTTATATAAAGTATTTGTAGAACATAATTGGCTCAATTTTTTTTTTTTTATTTGACAGAGAGAAATCACAGCTAGGCAGAGAGGCAGACAGAGAGAGAGGAGGAAGAAGGCTCCCCGCGGAGCAGAGAGCCCGATGTGGGGCTCCATCCCAGGATCCTGGGATCATGACCTGAGCTGAAGGCAGAGGCTTTAACCCACTGAGCCACCCAGGCACCCCATAATTGGCTCAAATATTAAGAAAATAATGTCTATACTAATTTGTATTTGGCTTCAAACTCAAAGAAATGTTCCTACTATCTCTTAACTGTGAAGAAAGTAGTTTGTTCCATTACTGAACAAAGACAATGACTGTTGGTACTATTTAGGTCATGATTTCTGGGAATTGGGCTAATATTAGATACCAACCTTAGAGATTATTTTATGCACATCAAAACATCATACAATAAACTCTTGTATGAAGAGTTTAATGATAAGGTTTATAGAAAAAAAATCAGAAAAACATTAGTGATATTGTGATTATAACTCCCTTTCTAATAACCTTGGAAACTGAATATTTCACACCTGAAGTAGGAGCCATCTACTAATTGAATATTCATGTGCTATTCCACAATCCAACAAACAAATGTGGCAGCTTTCTGATTCCAACTATTTGAATAGTAATGGCAGAATGTGGAATTACAGTATAAAATGTAATCAGACCTTTTCCATATTTTTAGAATGTGAATTTATAATTTTCTCATTATACCAATAAATTTGTCACCACCAACAAACATATCCTAGAATAATTCTTTGTTCAATAATGGTTTTTGTGTAGCATATTGAATAAAGAGGAATATAAACTTGTTTTTCAAAATAATCTACTGCAATTTCACATGAAGTATTAAATATTTGAATATGTTTTACAAACATCTCAAATATGTTATCCTTACAATTTATGGGTTTGTATATCTTATTGCCATGCTACAAAGACAACAAATAGAGCTATGAGCAATTAAAAGTCCAGTGCATGGTATGGGTATGTGAATTTAAAGAGAGATGTACTTTTATCAAAATCAAATTACAAAACTGCTGCACTCATAATTTTTTAAATAATATCTTCAATTTACCCTCCCTCATGATGGGCCGCTGCTTTACCTTTGATAATCCACATACTTAGATCTCTTATTGTAAAACCTTCAAATGCTTGAAAGTTGATATCTAGTATTAGCCCAATTCCCAGCAATCATAAACTAAATAGCACTAACAGTCATTAATTTTGCACAAGAAAGGCAAGAATCCATATTCAGTAAAGGAACAAACTACTTTCTTCACACATAAGATATAGTAGGAATATTTCTTAGAGTTTGAAGCTAAATTTGCATACAAATAGTATTTGTTAATTTATGATTTCCAACCTCAACTTGTGCTTTGGTATACCAATTTGATTTTGTGAACCTTATTCAACTCTTCTTTATTATCTGCAGTTATTTCAGAAAGTTTGGCAATGTCGTGGATTCCCACCCCCACTCTATTTTCAGCAGACAAAGATCTTTAAGAAAAAAATAAATCCATCAATATTCTCTTCCCAATCTCTTCCATGGCACTCCTTAAATTGTGGACAATGGACAATTGGGATCTCTGAGATACTTTCAAGGGTTTGCAAAATCAAATTTTTTTATAGTAATATGAAGACAACCTTTGCCTTCTCACTGTGTTGCTATTTGCAGTGATGATGGAAAATGGTGGGTGAAAGTGATGGTACTTAAGTATATATCCAGAGTGACACCAAACTTACTGTATTCTTCACTGTCCTGTACTTGTAGCAGATAAAATGCCAGTTTGACTGTCTTTGATAAAGCAGTAAAAAAGCAATTAATCATAGCAAATCTCAACTTTTTCTTGACAAATCTCAACTTTTGATTATATATTTTTAAAGTATCCTAAATTATAAGGACAAATATACATGGAATACTTCTGCATACGAAGTATAGTATTGGGGGAAAAAGATATGGTGAGTGTTTGGATTGTGAGTTGGCCTACCACTTTTTTAAGTGAAACACTATTTTTATTTGGAAAGAGTAACTGATAAAATAGCATTATTCATGGGCACCTGGGTGGCTCAGTGGGTTAAGCCTCTGCCTTTGGCTCAGGTCATGATCTCAGGGTCCTGGGATTGAGCCCGCATTGGGCTCTCTACTCAGCGGGGAGCCTGCTTCCCCCTCCCCTGCTCTGCCTCCCTCTCTGCCTACTTGTGATCTCTCTCTCTCTCTCAAATAAATAAATAAAATCTTAAAAAAATAAGATTCAGACTTGGATATTTAGCAGATACATTCACAAAAATAAACAACACAAGTCTTAAACTTCAGGGAAACAACTGACATTTGTTGCCAATGAAAAAATATGAGGTTTCAAGTGAAAATTAGAAGTTTAGACTACTTTTATCCTCCACTAATGGGATTGACCACTTTCCAGTATTTAAATATTATTATTACCAATTTGTTAGAAGATAAATTTTTATACTGTAATAAACAAATATTTCTCAAATTACCAAAACATAATATTAAAAAAAATCATACATAGGTGAAACAATCTACTTAAAGTACAAATAGAGTGAATGGATTTTAAATATTCCATTCCATTGTATTATTAAAATAATAAGAAAAGTTTATTGGCATATAGTTTCAGGTTCTACACTGCAGCTAATCTTTAGGAAACTACCACTTGATGAGTTTTGATGTAATATTAAAGAAGATCACTCATAAGTATCTCAAAAGACTCTTAAAATACCCTTCTGTGTGAAACCTGCTCTCCTCCTACACTTCAGTTACAACAGTATATCACATCAGAGAGACTACTGTATGCTGGATTCTTGGTTACAGTCTTGGAACACACATTGAGCTACCTACGTTGATGAGATACTTGCTCTCATTGAAGACACAGTTGTTCCAGGTTGTGTCTCTGGAGCCTGGGACAAATAGGTATCCAATGATTGCTGATTGTAATTTTATAAGTAGTTCTGTTCTCTGAATTTATATTTGCAGCTTACCTTCCTAATTTCTCTTTCATTGCTTTCTATCCCTCCCTTTCAAAGTATGTATTTTTAGGGTACTGTTCTTTCCCTTCTTTCTTTCTGGGTATTTAATAAGTTAAATGTATTTCCCTGTCGCCAAATGCTCTTGACTCCTTAATGGATATTGGCCACTAACTTGAATTTCTGAAGATCTAATTCACTCCCTTGCATGAAATATCAATAACCATTCAAAACCAACATGTCTCCAAACAGTTCAGTTCTCTATCTCCACTTCTTCATGGCAAAGCCTTCTGTTTTAGTAGAAAGACCATCTGGGTCAATTAGTTCAATTATATCACATCAGTATAACATGACCATATTTTTTTTCACATTAAAACTGAGTAACACAGTCTGATGTGTGTGCATATGTGTGTAATATCCCATTACTGTTCTTTTATGTAATGTTTTGTTTATTCTGCTTTAATTTCTACATGACTTTGATATATACTAAATATATATAAATTATATAATTTATATATTTTATATATAAATTAAATATAATATAATATAACTATATAATATAATATATATTATATAATATATTTAGTATTAATTATATTAATTATTATTATATAATTATATAATAAATATTATATTATATTATATTTATTATATAATTATATAATATAATATATAATTTGTATATTATAAATTTATAATATTTATACTATATATATAATTTATATATATAAATTATTATTATTTTATAATGAATTTATATATATTTATTTATATATAAAATATTATTATTTGTTATTAAATTTATAATATTTATATTATATATATAATTTATATATATAAATTAAATAATTTATATATAAAAATATATACATATATACTAAACAAAAACTATTTTAATGTAAACAATTCAATAGCTTTTACTACATTAACAATGTTGTGGAACTACCACCTCTATCTAGGATAGTTTCAAAATATTTCTCTCCTCCCCCAGCCCCTGACAAACACTAACCACTAATCTTTCTATTGGTATAGGTTTGCCTATTCTGGATATTTCATGTAAATATGAAATGTATTTTTCACTCAGCTTAATATTTTTGAGGTTTATGCATGTTTTAGCACACATTCATATTTCATATTTATTTTTAAAGTAACCTTTCTAATAAAAATCTAAGACACATGATAAAATTTCAGAAACCTCAGTCACTAGAAATCATTAAGCTAGCTTCATGATTTAGAGATAAAATTATACACTTAGAATAAAAGAAAATTTGAGCACAATTCCTTGTAAAATAGATTACTTCGCTATCTTCAGAAAAACCTTAAAATGTCTTGGTAAGAGCTGTCATTGGAGACTTGAGTGATACCATACCCAATAAAAATAATCAAAATGAATACCCACCTTAAAGAAAAATGGAATTTATTCACTTACATTGTCATCTTATTTTCAGAAATAATGATGTGGTAAGCATTAGTGGATAGGAAGAATTTGTAAGTATTTAGTTAACATAGTTCTAAGGAAAGAGAAAATGTATTTGGAAGACATATGGATATTTAATTCACAAGAGAAATCTACTTTGTTGCAAGACAGAGGTAGTTTATCAGATTTCCCTGTAGATGGGATGAAATATCATTCGGGACAATCTAATTCTCTTTGTTTTGATTCTCTGCTCATCAAGAGACCTTGAGGTTATTTACTTAGAAGTTTTATACTAATAAGTACTCCCATGGATAATTGACATGAGTATCTCCTTTTGGACATGAACACATTGGCATTGTGGTATACAAGTCATCTGTTTAGCATTAATCAGTCTATAGCACCTAGCACAGTAGCTGACACAGAACATATTTGGCAAATGTAATTTGAATGAACAAGTAAGGGAACACAGCAATTATAATACTTTGTGCTTGAAATTGTTTAGATAGAATAAATTGAAGAAAATATATTTTTTTTGTTAATCATTTCACCATCTTTCCTTAATGTAAAGCATTTGGAAAGTTGGGACATTTAATCATTACATTACCAGGTAGAAAAGAATTAGGGAATTAACAAGGTCCATAGGATAATTAAACAATTTGGGAAGTTAGAATTATTAATATAGATTTTAATATAGTAAACGTCCAGTAGAAATCAGGATTTTTTGGTCAAATGCTATTATTTAGAGATAGGATATTCAGGGATAGAGTTCAATAGACACACTAGTTTCCTAAGAATCTCAAGGTGTACAAGGAGTCTCAAGAGTCCACTCTGGAAAATACATTCCACTTAGAGAAATTGCAGATATAACCAACTCTGGAAAGCATGAGATTTCTATGGGCTTCCTTTTGGCAAGAAATTTCAAAGACAATTAGAAGGACCATTTTTTAATAAGATAGAATTAGATTGCTGATAACTTTTTTGTTTCATTTGGGGGGCAGTCACAGAGGAAGAGGGCGAGAGAATCTTAAGCAGGCTCCCAGTCCAGGGTACAGCCCCATGCAGGGCTGGATCTCATGACCCTGAGATCATGACCCAAGCTGAAATCAAAAGTAAGTTGCTTAACCAACTGAGCTACCCAGGTGTCTCCAGTTTGTTTGTTTGTTTTTCTCCCCAAAGTTACATTTTTGTAACTTTATTTGAAGACATTTCTGCTATATTATAGCAATGTTGCAACTTTCAAAATTTCAAAATTCAGAAAATTCCAAGCTGTCTTAATGTATTTTTCCTACTATTAAATCTTCCTATTGAGAGAAAACTGTTATATCAAGAGTTTATGAAAATATTGCCTGGTGAGGTTTATGACAGTTTTCAAAATCATCTTATATGGGTGTCTTAGTCAATCACAATGAATGGTGCTTGCAGTGAATCCAGGGAGATGGCCGGGGGCAAGGGGGCGGGGGTGTCATTAAACAGCATTTTCTAGCATGCAATATACTTGACTGCATCCTCCAAATTCCAACAACTATTCCTAAGAGCAGCTACATAAAGGGTTGACAACTATATCTCGATTCATTCTCCTGCATCATTTTCGAACAGAACCATCCTCTATTTTGTGGACATCCACAGCATTATGTAGTACCTTCCTCAAAGTAAGCTAACAAGTAGATCTCATTAAATCAAAAAATTGTTAGGTCAGAGTGGAGCAAAAACTAAGACGTCTTCTCATTACTTTTGTTAATGTAAGAGGTTTTTTTCACAAGTATGAAAATTTTAGGGCCACCATGCACTTTCTTAGAAGAAAGAAATTTTCTAAGAAATTTCTCCTAAATAACATATGTAATCCCTCATTGAATTGAGTTGGTTGCTTCTTCTGGGTATAATGCAATGCCTAATTTCTATGTTCACCTCATGGAATTGAGTGAGGAGATTTCCCCTCATTCCTGTTTAGGGAGGATGGCACAGATTGATGGATTGCAGAAGGCTGCACTGGTTTCTAAAATAGAAATGTTGACATTGAAATTTGAATCACCTTGAAGTGATTGAAGAGGTGAGAAGCTCTTTAAGACTGGAGACTGCTGTATACCTTTAATATTTTGCATGTTCTATGTCTATTTATTATTCATAGGACATTTTTAAAAATTGGCACTTGTAATTTTATGTTAGAATATATAATCTGGCCTTATTTGTTTTTCAGCCTCAGCCAAATATCTTTGTTCTCCATGTTTAGTTAAACTCATAATTTTTTCTCTGTTTGTATTAGAGTTACTGTTACTTATAACCAAAATAAGACTGTAACTAATCAAACAAAACTATTAAGCACAGTTCTATTCAGCGAGTCAGCAAACTTTCATAGATCATCTGTCATGAGCCAAATGCTGCTGGAAACACACACACACACACACACACACACAAATATACAAATACCCTGCTTTTTTTCTGCTCCTAATTTTGCAGTGTAGATATATAAGTGTTGATGTCATAGAGAGACAAACCTGGAAGGGTTTGGGGAATTCTCAGAGAGGAGGAAATGTTTGAGGAGATGCTTGAATGTTTGAAAGAAAGTAGACACTTCGAAGGAGACCACAGAACTAATATGAGCGTACGTGTGTTTGTGTGTGTGTGTGTGTGTATGTGTAAGAAGCAGAAGAGTCTACAGAAGCTTGGGGGAAAAAGATACAATAGGATTAAAGATCTGAAACCCTTTGAGAGGATCAGTAGTGCATAGTTCACATTTTATGCTAAGAGAGGAGTCCAAGTAAAACAGGAACAAAGGGTATTTGATAGAGCTTTACAGGCTGTGTCAAGGACTTGGGACTTTTATCTTTTAGAAGATAAGTAAGCACCACAGAGTTTTAAGCAGGGAATTTCTATGTTTAAGAAATGTCATTCCCTAGGCATGTGAAGGATGAATTATGTAGAAACCCAAGAAGCAGAGATCAGTTAGGAAGCTGCTGATATTATCCAGGCAAGAGATGATAAAAGTGCAGGAGTAGCAGGGATGGAAGAGGAAGATACAATCAGGATGATGTGTCTAGCTCAAAGCTAAGTTCATAATGAATTCACAATGCTTTTTGCACTAAGGAGATTATAAGTTACTTATATATTTAATTGTTGAGAGACAAGTTTGAACACTGATAAAAAATAATTATAAAATGATTAAATGTGCTATAAACGTACAGTGTGATTTAAAAAAAAGGTATATATACCTTTCTGTAATGTGAATACTTCAGAAAGTAGTAAATCTACTATGGTAAATGCTGAAGATATGGCTGAGTGGCTACAAAAGATGTTTCTAGAATTCTCTAGCCTCTCCTTTGGTCTGAACTTCCTCCAATCCCATTCTGTTATAGAAATAGAAAGCATCATCTTGATGAAATAATAGCTTGGGATAGCTCCAAGGAAGAAGTAGGCATTAGAAGATGGTTGTGTTTTAGAGGGAAAGTAAGAGATTTTTAATAGAGGGCTAGCATAAGCCCAGGTACAGAGGTGGGAAATGATATGGTATATGGAAGAGGCAGGGAGGATAAGGTTTTGACTGACGCAGAAGAAAATAACAAGAGAAAACAAATTTACAGTGCTGTACTGTTAAAAAAAAAAGTCCATGTATATGTGAACCTACACAGTTCAAACCCTTATTGTTCAAGGGTCAATTGTACGTGTTTTATGCAAATCTTTTCCCATATATATATATGTGTTTTAAATGTTTTCTCTCAGTCTACGACTTGCCTACTTTTTTTCTAGTGCTGTATCTTGTTGAACAAAAGTCTTAAATTTTGAAGATATCTAATCTATTGTTTTTTAAAAACTTGATGACTAATGCTATCTATGCCTGTCTAAAAATACCTTTTGCCTAAATCACAGGGATTTCAATTTTCTCTTCAATTTTTTTCCCTTACACTTTGTGTTTGGGGCTTTAGGTTTAGGTGTGGGATCATTTTTAAATAACTTTTCTGTGTGTTGTGAGGTTTTAGCCCATTTAAATTTAATGTAGTTATTAGTATGTTTAGATTTATGACTATTGTTTCATAGCTAGTTTTATTTTCTTGACTGCCTTTTTTACTTAATCACATATCTTTTATTATGCTTTAATTTCTCAATTGGATTTTTAGCTATAGCTCTGCGTTATTTTAATGGTTTTTATAGTTATCATAACATGCATGCTTAATTGGTCATACTCTGCTTATAGTATCGCATTACTGTGTATAATATCTAAGAACCTTACATGGCATAGTTTTATTTATCTTCATCTTTTGTGTTATTGTATATATCACATCTACAAAAATTATAAGACCTAGAATAAATTTTAATTTTTATTTAAATTTGCTATTTTAACAAAATGAAGTGAAGAAGAAAAAAAATTTTTTTAAGATTTTATTTATTTGACAGACAGAGATCACAAGTAGGCAGAGAGGCAGGCAGAGAGAGAGGAGGAAGCAGGCTCCCTGCGGAGCAGAAAGCCCAATTCGGGGCTCGATCTCAGGACACTGGGATCACGACCCCAGCCGAAGGCAGAGGCTTTAACCAGCCACCCAGGCGCCCCAAGAAAAAAATTTTAAGTTTAGCTGCCTGTAGAACGTATGTTCTTTTTGAAGGTCTTTAGGAGCTTTTCTTCTTTTCTTTTTCTCTTTTTCTTTTGGGTGTGGAATTTGAGTTGTTTTTTTTTTTCTTTCAGCACTAGTTTTTATTGTCTATCACTCTCCATTATTTCTGTGTTCATTTATACCATCATTTGCTTCTAGTTGCTTTCCCTAGTTATGTTAGTGATTTTCTCTTCATCTTTAGTTTTCAACAGTTTAATTATGGTTTGCTTAGGTGTTGATTTGATTGTTTATTTTGCTTGAGGTTCATTGACATTTTTGGATCTGCAAGTATATACTTAAAAAATTGAGGGAGGGTGGAGTTTTCCACTAGGAGTATATTAAAATATTTTTCTGCCCCTATCTCTCTCTTCATCTTGTGATTATAATTTCTTGTATGATGGATTCCTCGATGTTACCTTCAGGTCACTGAGGCGTCCTTCTTCTTAACCCATGAATTTTCTCTTTGTTCTTCAAACTAGATAATTTCTATCTGAGTCTTTAAATTTGCTGACCAGTCTAACCAATGTCTACCCCATCCAGAAAACCTTGTTTAATTTTTTTCTACTTTGATTCTTTTTCATAGTTGCCTTCTATAAGATTCTCAGTCTCTTTCTGCATTATGTCCATATTTTCCTTAAATTATGGAATATATTTAAAATAGCTATTTTTAAATTTAAATTAAATTAGCCAATATATAGTACATCAGTAGATTTTCTGAGTTGCATGTAACACCCAGTGTTATATGATTCCTTAGTTACATATAACACCCAGTGCTTATCAGATCACATGTTCTCCTTAATGCCCATCACCCAGATACCCCATCCCCCCACCCACCTCCCTTTCCACAACCCTCAGTTTTTTCCCCAGAGTGAAGAGTCTCTCATGGTTTGTCTCCCTCTCTGATTTTTTCCCATTCAGTTTTTCTCTCCTTCCCCTCTGATCATCTGCACTATTTTTTAATATTCCACATGAGTGAGACCATATGATAACTGTCTTTCTCTGATTGACTTACTTGGAAGGTGTTACTTGCATAACACCCTCCAAGTCCATCCATGTCAATGTTACAAGCTTTTTTGCTAATTCTAACATGAGTCATTCCAGGGTTCGTCTTTATGGACTTCTTTTTCTCTTGATTATGTGTGATGTTGTCTGTTCTTTTTTTTTTTTTTAAGATTTTATTTATTTATTTGACAGACAGAGATCAGAAGCAGGCAGAGAGGCAGGCAGAGAGAGAGGGGAAGCAGGCTTCCTGCTGAGCAGAGAGCCCGATGTGGGGCCCGATCCCAGGACCCTGACATCATGACCTGAGCTGAAGGCAGAGGCCTTAACCCACTGAGCCACCCAGGTGCCCCTTGTCTATTCTTTTTAATGTTAAAATTTAAAAACTCAAGTGCTGGACATTGTAGATGACACACTACAATAGAATTCTATAATAGAATTCTGATGATGACTTTTTCTACTAGGTGGATAGCTTGGCCAGACTCAAACTAAACTCTGTCTCTCACTGGACGTGCAGTCAAAAATATCTGCTTGGCTCCATTAAGCTACCAGCTGCCTCTTTTGTAGAGTATCTCCTGTATATGCAGTTAAGAGGTATATCTAGAACCTGGTACACTTACACAGAAAACCATGCATCTCCCCCTGTCTTATTCAGTTCTGGAGTTTCCTGGACACTTTCTTCAAGCTCTGGCAACATTTTGTTTTTCAAGATTTTATTTATTTATTTGAGATAGAAAAGGAGCATGAGCGGGGGCAAGGGAGCAGTGGTCAGAGGTAGAAGGAGAAGCAGACTCCCTGCTGAGCAGGGGGCCTGATAAGGGGCTCCATCCCAGGACCCTGAGATTAGGACTGAGCTGAAGGGAGACACTTAACCAGCTGAGCCACCCAGGTGCCCCAACTCTGGCACCTTTAATTTCTAACTTCTAACTCTTAATTTCTCAAGCTGCTAAAACAGTAGATTTCTGCTTGAGTCCTAACATACATATCCCCTTTTGGTGCATATCAGGGCTTGCTTCCAGCCAAAAGGACACATAAATGCAAATATCACTACATGCAATTTGCCTCTTTAAAGATTGCCTCCTCTCTAATCTCTGTCTTTAATCATTATATAGTACTTTTAAATGTAGTCAGTTCTGCTCTAATGAAACATGTGTTCCTAAAAAATCATTAAGAGATGCAAAACACTGGAATAAAAACCACAAGGTTTATGGGGAGTGGGGGAGAGGGCTATAGACACAACACTTAAAAACTTTATCTGGGACATTTAAAAAAAAAAAGGAATATTGGTAAAAATGGTATCCCAGTTTTACATATGTTAAATGGTGAAGAAATGTGACATTTTACATTGTAAAAGACTCAATTTATTGATAGAAGTGGGTGTTGGAAAGATTGCTGATTGGGCCTTATTGTGAGGTAGTTATCTGAAATCTGACTGAAAGTCATAACACCTGACATAGTTCAGTGTAGTTTGTAATTCACATGATGAACTAAAGTAGCTAGTGAATGTGAGGGGTGTTGTGTATGGGAATGTGTGTGTCTGTGAATTTTGTGTATTCTTATGTATCTATGCCATGTGCTGCATTTACATAATACTTCTCACAGATGAAATTAAGTATAAGCAGATGTGAAATTTTAATTGTCTCTAAATTACTTACTAGTATATCACTGGCTTTGGAATAAATTTGCAGTTTCCAAATTAAGCGTTCTATCAGAACTGATTGTTGTTACTTTTTTTTAGAATTATACAAAATTTATAATTATCATTTATAGGAGAATTAATCTAAAGTGACTCACCATTGCTGAAGGCAAAACCTATTTTTTTCCATTTTATTTATTTATTTATTTTGTTCTATCCACTTTTTATTTAAATTCCAGTTAGTTAAGACATAATGTAATATTAGTTTCAGGAGTAGAATTTAGTGACACAGCACTTAATGTATAACACCCAGTGCTCATCACAACAAGTACCCTTAATATCCATTACTCATTTATCCCATCCCCCTGCCCACCTCCCCTCCAGCAATCCTCAGTTTGTTTTATATAGTTAAAAATCTGTTTCATGGTTTGCTTCTTCCCCCCATCATGTTCATCTGTTTTGTTAAATTCCACGTATGCATGAAATCACAGATTTGTCTTTCTCTGATTTGTTTCACTTAGCATAATACACTCTAGTTCCATCCATGTTGTTGCAAATAGCAAGATTCCGTTCTTATTGATGGCTCATACTCCATTGTGCGTGTGTGTGTGTGTGTGTGTGTGTGTGTATACCACAATCTTTTCACTCATCCGTTGATAGAAATTTGGGCTCTTTCTATAATTTGGTGATTGTTGATAAAGCTACTATAAACAGCAGACAAAAAGTTTCTGCACAGTGAATGAAACTGTCAATAAACCTAAAAGGCAACCTACTGAATAGGAGAAAATACTTGCAAATGGCATCTGACAGTGTTAGTATCCAAAATCTATAAAGAACTACAAATCAGACTCAACACCCAAAAAACATAATCCATTTAAGAAATGGGCAGAAGACATGAACAGACATTTCTCTAAACAAGACATCCAGGTGACCAACAGACACATGAAAAGATGTTCAGTGTCACTCATTGTCAGGGAAATACAAATCAAAACTACAATGAGATATCACCTCACATCTGTCAGGATAGCGAAAATTAACACAGGAAATTACAGATCTTTGGGAGGATGTGGAGAAAGGGGAACCCTCTTACACTGTAGGTGGAAATGCAAACTGGTGCAGCCACTCTAAAAATCAGTATAGAGGTTCCTCAAAAAGTTAAAAATAGACTATTCTAGATCCAGCAATTGCACTGGTGGTATTTACCCAAATGATACATAAATACTGTTTCAAAGGAGTCCATGCACCCCGATGTTTATAGCAGCATTGTTAACAGTAGCCAAACTATAGAAAGAGCTCACATGCCCATTGACTGATGAATGGATAAAGAAGAGGTGACAAAGTATATATACACAAAGGAAAATTATGCAGCCGTCAAAAAGCATGAAATCCCGCCATTTGCAAGGAAGTGGATGGAACTAGAGTGCATTATGCTAAGTGAAATTAGTCAGAAAAGACAAATACCATGATTTCACTCATATGTGGAATTTAGGAAACAAAACAGATGAACATATGGGAAGGGAAAAAAGGGAAGCAAACCATAAGAGACTCTTTTTTTTTTTTTTTTAAAGATTTTATTTATTTATTTGACGGAGAGAGAGATCACAAGCAGGCAGAGAGAGAGGAGGAAGCAGGCTCCCTGTGGAGCAGAGAGCCTGATGCGGGGCTCGATCCCAGGACCCTGAGATCATGACCTGAGCCGAAGGCAGCAGCTTAATCCACTGAGCCACCCAGGCGCCCCAGAGACTCTTGACTATAGAGAACGAACTGAGGGTTGATGGAAGAGGGTGGGTGGGAGATGGGCCAAGTGGGTGATGGATGTTAAGGAGGGCACTTTTGATGAACACTAAGTGTTACATATGTAAGTGATGAATCATTAAGTTCTCCTGGAATCTGTATTACTCTATGTGTAATACATGTTAATTAGAATTTAAAAAAAAATTGAAAAAAAAATTATACATACCTTCACTTAGCATCTTTTGTCAGCTTTGTTGATGCTGTTGTATGTAGACATATTTTATTAATTTCTTATTGCTGTATGGTATTTTATTTTTTAAATATACCATAATTTAGTTTCCATTATACTGTTGATGGGTATTTAGTTTTTTGCTATTTTGACTAAGGATGCTATGAATAGTCATTTGTGTATGTTTTGATCTATATGTGGTAAGAGTTGGCAGTGATAGAATATAATACATTTTTCTGTTATAGATACTGACAAATATTTTTCTAAGTGAGTTACAACAATTTGTGCTCTCAGGAGCCTTAACAGGTCCAGTTGCTCTGCATTTTTATTAATACTTATTATTTTCAGTACCATAAATTTGAGACATTTTAGTTAGGGATAAACTCAAAACTGTCTTATCATGGTTTTAATTTGCATTGTTCTGATGACTAGTGAAGTTGAGAACATTTCCTATGCTTATTAACCACCTGACCTCATGTATTAGTGCCTTTATACTTTTTTGTACATGTTTTAAGGTTGGTGGTCATTTTCTTACTGGTTTACAGGAATTCTATATATGTCCTGTATCAAAACCTTTTGTCAGATTTTGTAAATTTTATATGCTTTCAGTCATTGGCTTGTCCTTTTGCTCTCTTAAAGCTGTCTTTCATGTTTTACATTATTTATATCATGTGCTTTAATTCTCCATATAATTTAAGATACCCAAGACTATAATTATTAGAATTATTATTGTTTGATCAATATTTGTTCACATATTTATGCTTTGTTTTAATATTATTCTTTCTTGTACTTTAATGCTTTCATTTGAAATCATTTTTTTAATTGCTTAAAGAACTCCCTTGGAAATTTCTTTTAGAGTCTGTCTCTTGGCAACCATATTTTTTTCAGTTTTTGTTTTTCTGTTTTCCCAGAAATATATTTTTTGTTTGTACATTGAAGAATGTTATTCTAATTACATAATTTTAGTTTAGCACATGGTCATATCATTCATTCCTGTGTTATTAGACATTTTTAATATTGTTTTGAAATGTAAGTAATAAGGTCTATAGGTAGAGGACAGAGAGATTATTTTGTCCTGATCCTTATTTTTAGAGCATTGGATTTAAGGCAAAGAATATGAAATGACTCGAACAAAAACTAACTATAAATAATAACTAGTCTAATATCTAGCCATTCTGATATTTAGCAGTTTTTCTTGTGCTTTATATATGTCCATAAATATTTTATTTATTCATGGAGTTAATTATTTTTTCCTGTAGGCCTAACACATGCCAGTACTGTGCTAACCAATGGATGGATTGTAGTTAGTGAGGTCTTTTGTCTCTTGGAGCTTGCATTCTATTAATGGAAATGATAAAGAAAAGTACAAAATAGAATAAATTGTTATATAAGATAATTTTCAGATAGTACCAAGTACTTCACAGCAAACAAAACAGGATCATAGAATAGAAAGTAACTTTAGGAAGAGATGGCAACTTAAAATACTGTGGTCAGTGTAGCCTCTGAGCTGGGACTTGAATGAGTCCAAAGAGTTGGGCATGCAAAAATGTAAGGAAAGTAAACTTTAGGTAGAGGGAATAATAAAAGGGAATAATAAACGCATGGTGTTGATGTTGACACCAACTTGACTTACTTATTGAACTTCATGTGGAGCAAAGTGAATATTTCTAAAATGGTAAAAGATTAAATCAGAAGACCATGCAAGGCATAGATCAATTAAGGTATGTTAGGTCCTGGAAGGATTGGGCCTTGATTTTAGGTACATATACTATAGGGTTTAACTAGCAAAGTTATGTGATTTGATTTGTACTTCCAAAAAAAAAAAAAATCAAAAATACCTTTTCTTTTTAACTTCTTGATGTTTTTCTTGGTATGTCCTATCGTAAATTCTAGGCATACTTTCATACACCTTATGAGTCTACCAATTTCTTCAAATTTCTTACTTCTCCATTGCTATTTAATAGTCTCATGCCTTCTGGAAACTAGTTTCTCAGTCTTGAAAGCTGAGGAAAATTACTAAATCTGTTAAATATAAGTGTACAATTTTAATTGACTTTTGTCTTTCCTGATATTTACATATTTAATATATATTCTTATGTGTATTTTATTTCGTGAAGATTTTATTTATTAGGGAGGGAGGGAGAGAACATGAGTGGGGTTGGGGTGGGTAGAGGGAGAAGCAGACTCCCCACTGAGCAGGAAGCCCGACCCTGGGGGACTTGATCCCAGGACCCTGAGATCATGCCCTGAGTGAGACAAAGGCAGATGCTTAGTGGACTAAGCTACCCAGGTGGCCCTCTTATTTATATTTTAGAAACATACATTCATGATGTATTTCAGGCAGATTTAAGATGATTGGAATAAACAAATAGCCTCCAGATGTGACAAGTTAGAAGAGTAAGCATTTGTTCTCATGTGTAAATAAACTTTAGTATATATGTTAAAAATACTGTTTTGTGCTTTAACTTTTATTTCTTTGTTACTGTTTGGTCATGAACTTATGTCAGTAAAAACCCAACAATCTATAATATCAGAAAGTTCATTCACATATATGGTACATATTAATAATATGGCAGAGAGTTTATATTTGTGCTTTTATGTCAAATGAAATGTGTCTTCCTCTGTATTTGGAGGAAAGCAGGAAATGTCAAAACCTGTCAAAGAAACTGAGTGACTGAAGTTAATTCTCCATAATTCAAAAACTTTAAGTGGCCTAGAATAGTTAGATGATGCTTTACATGGAAACACTTCACAGATTTTTGCCCTATTCTACAAGCCAAAAGACATACAGTCCTATCCTTTTGGGGGAGGAGGTAGTTTTAATTTTTTTTAAGATATTATTTATTTGTTAGAGCATTCACAAGTGGGGGAGCAGCAGGCAGAGTGAGAAGCAGACTCCCCACTGAGCAAGGACCCGGATGTGGGACTCCATTCCAGGATGCTGAGATCATCACCCCAGCTGAAGACAGATGTTAACCAACTGAGCCACCCAGCCATCCTTGTGGTGGGTAGTTTTGAAATGTCATTGTAATGATCTTTTAGAAAGAAATATTTACTAAGAGTAAATGAAATAATGATAGTTAAAAATTCATTGAATAACAGATTACTGACTCAGAGAATCCCTAATGTTCAGTGACTTTATATTTCAGGTCAAATATCCAGTCCTTCAATTAATTCATTGAATCACTTTAAATCCATTAGGTTGTTTTTAGGGAAGAGTAAAATGTAAGTAACTTTAGACAAAAAAAAAAAAAATCAAATGGTTATAATTTATCAAATCAAAAAGATTCCAGCAATTCTTCTAGGTATTAAAAAGAAGCAATCTGGAAATGAAATTCCAACTTAAAATTTACTCTAATTTTTATCTCAAATCTGTATATACCCTGAATTAAGATTGCTTAAAACCATTACTATATCAACCTTAATACTAGGAAATGTGTCTGGTGAGTAGAAATTTTGGAGGAGTGAATGCAGTATGCAAGTACCCATTTAAATTTTCTTTCTGGACCTGTGTGAGAAAGAAATTCATAGAAGCCAAAAACCCAAAAATATATAGCATTACTAATGCTATACAAAGGGAAAAAAAGTGTGAAAGAGATGCAACTTTTTCAAGGAAGCTCAAGGACAAATTTACTTAGTTCTAAGGTCGCTGTGGTAAACAGGAAAAAGGTACGGCCTACTCCTAATTATAAGGAATCTCTGGGGAAATAGAGATAAATACAGTCCAAATCTTCAACTCACACATTAGTTTCGCTTGTTGGCCACCAATGCCTTTGCCAACAGGAATTTGATGTGACAGTTGTTTTTCAATCATTTCATGTCCTAACTTTCTGTGAAAATGGTAGCAAGAGAACCAGAAGAAACCTAAATAATCACAATGAATTAGATAACCAAGCCGGCATTCTTCTTTTAGCAGCTCAGTAGTGTAGAAACAAGAAAAAGACAAGCAAATAGTTTCTAAAAGTCATGCCATTAATGGGAGATCCAGGACTGCCATTCAGTTTCTTTAGAATTTCTAAAACAATATGCTTTCTTTCCTCTAGTGTATGTTGCTATTAGTGTTAATTAGTAAAGCTCTGATGCCATAGTGGTTTCCTTGTAAAAACATGGAGTATATCCAAATGGAAAAGACTAACAGAAACCAATGCACATGTATCTTTTATATTATATCTCAAAAAAGAGGAGTTTCACTGCACTTTAAGAAGAGAAATAAGTGCAGACAAGTCAAGGGCTTGATGGATTGTGTTGTAGAAGACTTGACAGAAGAGAAAAAGGCAATTGCAGGGTGAAATCACTACTCTGGTGAGCAGAAAGAAATTAAACTATTAAATTCAGGTTCATCAGGCCTGATTATTGCCCACTGGTTGGGAAGAGAGAGAAAGACTAACACGAACGGAAGAGATAGTAAAATTTTTACAAACTTAACTTGAAAAGGCTATAAATAGACACTTTAAGCATCTATCTTTTTTTTTTTTCTTAAGATTTTTATTTGAGAGAGAGCGAGAACACAAGCAGGGAGAAGGTACAGAGGGCAAAGGAGAAGCAGACCCCCAGGTGAACAGGGAGCCCAATGAGGGCTCCATCCCAGGACCCAAGGATCACGAACCCAGCCAAAGGCAGATGCCTAACTCACTGAGCCACCCAGGAACCCCACCTCTATTGATTTTTAAGGAAATATTGAAATAATGGTCCCAAACTAGAAAACCACATTTTTTAATAGAAATATTTGAGCATGGATTAGTTCTAACATAATGAGGTCCAGTTACTCTAGGTTTTGAGAATACCCCAGTTGAAGGGTTTATTCTTCTTGACATTTTAAGTTTATAAAATGTAGACTATGTTGATAGTATATATAGGTACTTAGCCTGCAACTTCAAACTTCTTCTCTTTGACTGTCACTACTCAGTTAATTTTATTGATAAAAGCTTCTGGAATGTATCTGAGTTCAATATGTCTAGGACTCTGACTTTTTAAATATAACTTAAAATTTGTGCTGACTACTAAAAATATATTTTATTCAAGGTTATTTACTAGATGATTTGTTGAAACTTCTGGTTAAGAAATACATAGGTCTAGGGGCACCTGGGTGGCTCAGTCATTAAGCGTCTGCCTTCTGCTCAGGTCATGACTTCATGGTCCTGGGATCCAGCCCTGCACCAGGCTCCCTGATCGGTGGGAAGCCTTCTCCCTCTTGGGGTGCCTGGGTGGCTCAGTGGGTTAAAGCTTCTGCCTTCGGCTCAGGTCATGATCCCAGGGTCCTGGGATTGAGCCCCATGTCAGGCTCTCTGCTAAGCAGGGAGCCTGCTTCCTCCTCTCACTTGGCCTGCTTCTCTGCCTACCTGTGATCTCCGTCTGTCAAATAAATAAATAAAATCTTAAAAAAAATTATAAAAAAAAGAAATACATAGGTCAATATTTTGCTAATATTACTGTCTTGCAACTTATTTTTAGGAGTCTTAGCCAATAATTTTTCCCTTCATTATTTGTTATATTAAAACTAGCTTAGTGTACTTCTACTACATTTATCATCTTTTTTATATTATTTGAAATACATATAGGAAGAGCTTCCTGCCTTAGAGACATATACAAAATCAAACTACAGTTGCTTTTGAGAAACTGTTAGCATAATATGACTAATTAATTTAAAAATATAAAGACAACAATTGTAAATGGGATTGACTCCTTAATTTCTCTTTCTTCTCTTTTTTTTTTTTAAAGATTTTATTTATTTGACAGAGAGAGAGATCACAAGTAGGCAGAGAGGCAGGCAGAGAGAGAGAGAGGAGGAAGCAGGTTCCCTGCAGAGCAGATAGCCTGATGCGGGGCTTGATCCCAGGATCCTGGGATCATGACCTGAGCCGAAGGTAGCGGCTTAATCCACTGAGCCACCCAGGCGCCCCTCTTTCTTCTGTATTGTTGTTGGTGTACAGAAATGCAACTGATTTCTGTGCATTGATTTTATATCCTGACACTTTACTGAATTCCTGTACAAGTTCTAGCAGTTTTGGAGTGGAGTCTTTTGGGTTTTCCACATATAGTATCATATCATCTGCAAAGAGTGATAGTGTGACTTCTTCTTTACCAATTTGGATGCCTTTAATTTCTTTTTGTTGTCTGATTGCTGAGGCTAGGACTTCTAGTACTATGTTGAATGTGAACTGCTATTCACATTATCCATGTGATAATGGACATCCCTGCCGTGTTCCTGACCTTAGCGGAAAAGCTTTCAGTTTTTCTCCATTGAGAATGATATTTGCGGTGGGTTTTTCATAGATGGCTTTGATAATACTGAGGTATGTGCCCTCTATCCCTACACTTTGAAGAGTTTTGATCAGGAAGGGATGCTGTACTTTGTCAAATGCTTTTTCAGCATCTATTGAGAGTATCATATGGTTCTTGTTCTTTCTTTTATTAATGTGTTGTATCACATTGATTGATTTGCAGATGTTGAACCAACCCTGCAGCCCTGGAATAAATCCCACTTGATCGTGGTGAATAATCCTTTTAATGTACTGTTGAATCCTATTGGCTAGTATTTTGGCGAGAATTTTTGCGTCTGTGTTCATCAAGGATATTGGTCTGTAGTTCTCTTTTTTGGTGGGATCCTTGTCTGGTTTTGGGATTAAGGTGATGCTGGCCTCATAAAATGAGTTTGGAAGTTTTCCTTTCATTTCTATTTTTTGGAACAGTTTCAGGAGAATAGGAATTAGTTCTTCTTGAAATGTTTGGTAGAATTCCCCTGGGAAGCCGTCTGGCCCTGGGCTTTTGTTTGTTTGGAGATTTTTGATGACTGTTTCAATCTCCTTACTGGTTATGGGCCTGTTCAGGTTTTCTATTTCTTCCTGGTTCAGTTGTGGTAGTTTATATGTCTCTAGGAATGCATCCATTTCTTCCAGATTGTCAAATTTGTTGGCATAGAGTTGCTCATAGTATGTTCTTATAATTGTCTGTATTTCTTTGGTGTTAGTTGTGATCTCTCCTCTTTCATTCATGAACTATAAGATACCTAGGAATAAACCTAACCAAAGAGGCTAAGAATCTATACACAGAAAATTATAAAGTACTCATGAAAGAAATTGAGGAAGACACAAAGAAATGGAAAAATGTTCCATGCTCCTGGATTGGAAGAATAAATATTGTGAAAATGTCCATGTTACCTAAAGCAATCTACACATTTAATGCAATCCCTATCAAAATACCATCCATCTTTTTCAAAGAAATGGAACAAATAATCCTCAAATTTATATGGAACCAGAAAAGACCTCAAATAGCCAAAGGAATATTGAAAAAGAAAGCCAAAGTTGGTGGTATCACAATTCCGGACTTCAAACTCTATTACAAAGCCATCATCATCAAGACAGCATGGTACTGGCACAAAAACAGACACATAGATCAGTGGAACAGAATAGAGAGCCCAGAAATTGACCCTCAACTCTATGGTCAACTAATCTTCGACAAAGCAGGAAAGAATGTCCAATGGAAAAAAGACAGCCTCTTCAATAAATGGTGCTGGGAAAATTGGACAGCCACATGCAGAAAAATGAAATTGGACCACTTCCTTACACCACACACGAAAATAGACTCCAAATGGATGAAGGACCTCAATGTGAGAAAGGAATCCATCAAAATCCTTGAGGAGAATGCAGGCAGCAACCTCTTCGACCTCAGCGTAGCAACATCTTCCTAGGAACAACGGCAAAGGCAAGGGAAGCAAGGGCAAAAATGAACTATTGGGATTTCATCCAAATCAAAAGCTTTTGCACAGCAAAGGAAACAGTTCACAAAACCAAAAGACAACTGACAGAATGGGAGAAGATATTTGCAAACGACATATCAGATAAAGGGCTAGTATCCAAAATCTATAAGGAACTTAGCAAACTCAACACCCAAAGAACAAACAATCCAATCAAGAAATGGGCAGAGGACATGAACAGACATTTCTGCAAAGAAGACATCCAGATGGCCAACAGACACATGAAAAAGTGCTCCACGTCACTCGGCATCAGGGAAATACAAATCAAAACCACAATGAGATATCACCTCACACCAGTCAGAATGGCTAAAATTAACAAGTCAGGAAATGACAGATGCTGGCGAGGTTGCGGAGAAAGGGGAACCCTCCTCCACTGTTGGTGGGAATGCAAGCTGGTGCAACCACTCTGGAAAACAGCATGGAGGTTCCTCAAAATGTTGAAAATAGAACTACCCTATGACCCAGCAATTGCACTACTGGGTATTTACCCTAAAGATACAAACATAGTGATCCGAAGGGGCACGTGTACCCGAATGTTTATAGCCGCAATGTCTACAATAGCCAAACTATGGAAAGAACCTAGATATCCATCAACAGATGAATGGATAAAGAAGAAGTGGTATATATACACAATGGAATACTATGCAGCCATCAAAAGAAATGAAATCTTGCCATTTGCAACGACTTGGATGGAACTAGAGCGTATCATGCTTAATGAAATAAGTTAATCAGAGAAAGACAACTATCATATGATCTCCCTGATATGAGGACATGGAGAAGCAACATGGGGGGTTGGGGGATAGGAGAAGAATAAATGAAACAAGATGGGATTGGGAGGGAGACAAACCATAAATGACTCTTAATCTCACAAAACAAACTGGGGGTTGCTGGGGGGAGGTGGGATTGGGAGAGGGGGAGGGGGCTATGGACATTGGGGAGTGTATGTGCTATCGTGAGTGCTGTGAAGTGTGTAAACCTGGCTATTCACAGACCTGTACCCCTGGGGATAAAAATACATTATATGTTTATTAAAAAAAAAAATTTGGAAGGGGAGGCGAACCATAAGAGACTATGGACTCTGAAAAACAACCTGAGGGTTTTGAAGGGTCAGGGGGTGGGAGGTTGGGGGAACAGGTGGTGGGTAATGGGGAGGGCACGTTTTGCATGGAGCACTGGGTGTTGTGCAAATACAATGAATACTGTTACGCTGAAAAAATAAATAAAATGGAAAAAAAATTAAAAGAATAGTAATAAAAAATATAAAAAAAAGAAATGCAACAGATTTCTGTACATTGATTTTGATTTCTGTGACTTCACTGAATTTGTTTATCTGTTTTAGTGGTTTTCTTTTTTTGTGGAGAATTTCAGGTTTTCCATAGAGATGATAATATCATCTGCAAATAGTGAAAGTTTTACTTCTTTGTTGCTGACTTGGGTGCCTGTTCTTTCTTTCTGTTTTCTGATTGCTGTGGCTAGGACTTCTAGTACTACATTGAATAAAAGTGGTGAGAGTGGACATCCCTGTCTTCTTCCTTACTGTTGTTCCCCATTAAGGATGATATTAGCTGTGGGCTTTCCTTATATAGCCAGTATTATATTGAGGTATGCTCCCTCTAAACCTGCTTTGTTGAGGACTTTTATCGTGAGTGGATGTTGTACTTCATCAAATGTTTTTTTTCTGCATCTATTGAAATGATCATATGGTTCTTATCCTTTCTTTTATTAATATGGTGCATCATGTTGATTAATTTGTGAATACTGAACCACCCTTGCAACCCAGGAATAAGTCCCACTTGATTATGGTAAATGATTTTTTTAATGTATTGTTAGATTCATTTTGCAGAGTTTTATTGAGAATTTTTGCATCCATGTTCATCAGGGATATTGGTCTGTTCTCTTTTTTAGTGGAGTCTTTATCTGGTTTTGTTATCAGGGTAATGCTGACCTCATAGGGTGAATTTGGAAGTTTTCCTTCCTTTTCTACTTTTTTTGGGGGTGGGAGTGGAGGGATAGTTTGAAAAGAAAGTTTGAAACTCTTCTTCTTCTTTTTTTAAGATTTTATTTATTTATTCGACAGAGAGAGAGAGCACAAGGAGGGGGAGAGGCAGAGAAAGAGGGAGAAGTAAGGTCCCTGCAGAGCAGGGACCTGATGTGGTACTTGATCCCAGGACTCTAGGATCATGACCTAGCCGAAGGCAGTGGCTCTAGGATCATGACCTGAGTTGAAGGCAGTGGCTTAACCAACTGAGCCACCCTGGGACCCCTAACTCTTCTTTTAATGTTTGGTAGAATTCACCTGTGAAGCTGTCTGGTCCTGGACTTTTGTATATTGGGAGTTTTTTGATTACTGATTCAACTTCTTTGCTGGTCATCAGTCTTTTCAAGTTTCATATTACCACCTGTTTCAGTTTGGGTAATTTATATTACCAAATATAAATTTCGTTTCTTCTAGGTTGTCCAATTTGTTAACACAGAGTTTTTCATAATATTCTTTTATGATTGTTTGTATTTCTGTGGTGTTAGTTCTTCTTTCTCCTTTCTCATTTGTGATTTTATTTATTTCTCTTTTCTTTTTAATAAGTCTGCCTAGAGGTTTATTGATTTGGTTTATTTATTTATTTATAAGGAAGCAGTTCCTGGTTTTATCAATCTGTTGTTGTTGTTATTGTTGTTTTTAGTTTCTATATCATTTATTTCTGCTCTAATCTTTATTTTTTCCTTCTGTCTGCTGGGTGTAGGCTTTGTTGTTCTTCTTCTAGCTCCTTTAAAATTAGATACTTTATCTAATTAGATACATTTTTCTTGCTTCTTGAGGTCAGCCAGTATTGTTGTATACTTCCCTCTTAGGATCGCTTTTCCTGTATCCCGAAGGTTTTGGACCATGGTGTTTTCATTTTCACTTATTTCCATGTATTTTTTCCTATTTCTTTGATTTCCTGGTTGATCCATTCATTGATCAGTAGCATGTTATTTAACCTCCATGTAATTGTGGTCATTCCAAATTTTTTCTTATGGTTAACTTTTTTTTTGTCATTTTTTTAATTTGTTTATTTATAGCATAACAGTGTTCATTGTTTTGGCATCACACCCAGTGCTCCATGCAGTATGTGCCGTCCCTATTACCCACCACCTGGTTCCTCAACCTCTCACCACCCCACCCCCACCCCTTCAAAACCCTCTGGTTGTTTTTCAGAGTCCATAGTCTCTCATGGTTCATCTCCCCTTCCAGTTTCCCTCAACTCCCTCTCCTCTCCATCTCCCCACGTCCTCCATGTTATTTGTTATGCTCCACAAATAAGTGAGACCATATGATATTTGACTCTCTCTGCTTGACTTATTTCGCTCAGCATAAACTCTTCCAGTCCCGTCCATGTTGCTACAAAAGTTGGGTATTCATCCTTTCTGATGGAGGCATAATACTCCATTGTGTATATGGACCACATCTTCCTTATCCATTCGTCCGTTGAAGGGCATCTTGGTTCTTTCCACAGTTTGGCGACCGTAGCCATTGCTGCAATAAACATTGGGGTACAGATGGCCCCTCTTTTCACTACATCTGTATCTTTAGGGTAAATACCCAGCAGTGCAATTGCAGGGTCATAGGGAAGCTCTATTCTTAATTTCTTCAGGAATCTCCACACTGTTCTCCAAAGTGGCTGCACTAACTTGCATTCCCACAAACAGTGTAAGAGGGTTCCCCTTTCTCCACATCCTCTCCAACACACGTTGTTTCCTGTCTTGCTAATTTTGGCCATTCTAACTGGTGTCAGGTGGTATCTCAATGTGGTTTTAATTGGAATCTCCCTGATGGCTAGTGATGATGAACATTTTTTCATGTGTCTGATAGCCATTTGTATGTCTTCATTGGAGAAGTGTCTGTTCATATCTTCTGCCCATTTTTTGATATGATTATCTGTTTTGTGTGTGTTGAGTTTGAGAAGTTCTTTATAGATCCTGGATATCAACCTTTTGTCTGTACTGTCATTTGCAAATATCTTCTCCCATTCCGTGGGTTGCCTTTTTGTTTTGTTGACTGTTTCCTTTGCTGTGCAGAAGCTTTTGATCTTGATGAAGTCCCAAAAGTTCACTTTCGCTTTTGTTTCCTTGGCCTTTGGAGACATATCTTGAAAGAAGTTGCTGTGGCTGATATCGAAGAGGTTACTGCCTATGTTCTCCTCTAGGATTCTGATAGATTCCTGTCTCACGTTGCGTACAGTGTAAGAGAATGGTCGAGTTTCATTCTTCTACATATTGCTGTCCAGTTTTCCCAGCACCATTTATTGAAGAGACTGTCTTTTTTCCATTGAATATTTTTTCCTGTTTTGTTGAAGATTATTTCACCATAGAGTTGAGGGTCCATATCTGGGCTCTCCACTCTGTTCCACTGGTCCATGTGTCTGTTTTTATGCCAGTACCACGCTGTCTTGGTGATCACAGCTTTGTAGTAAAGCTTGAAATCGGGTAACGTGATGCCACCAGTTTTGTTTTTGTTTTTCAACATTTCCTTAGCAATTCGGGGTCTCTTCTGATTCCATACAAATTTTAGGATTATTTGCTCCAGCTCTTTGAAAAATACCGGTGGAATTTTGATCGGAATGGCATTAAAAGTATAGATTGCTCTAGGCAGTATAGACATTTTAACAATGTTTATTCTTCCAATTCAAGAGCATGGAACAGTCGCCCATCTTTTTGTGTTTTCTTCAATTTCTTTCATGAGTGTTCTGTAGTTCCTTGAGTACAGGTCCTTTACCTCTTTGGTTAGGTTTATTCCCAGATATCTTATGGTTCTTGGTGCTAAATTCTCTAAAAGCTAGGGTAACTGAGACAGAAGATAGAATTAGTGATCTGGAGGACAAACAGATAGAGAGAAAGGATCAGGAGGAAGCTTGGAACAAACAGCTCAGAAGCCGCGAAAACAGAATCAGGGAAATAAACGATGCCATGAAACGTTCCAACATCAGAATTATTGGAATCCCTGAAGGGGAGGAAAAAGAAAGAAATCTAGAAGACATAGTGGAAGAAGTTGTCTATGAAAATTTTCCCAATCTCACGAATGGAAACAACATTCATGTACTAGAGGCAGAAAGATTTCCTCCCAAGATTTTAGATTCTCAAAAGTCCTCACGACACCTTATAGCTAGAATGAGGAATTATGTTTCAAGAGAGACCCTCTTAAAAGCAGCTAGGACAAAGAAGCTCCTTACATACAGAGGAAAGCCCATTAGAATAACATCAGACCTTTCCACAGAGACCTGGCAAGCCAGGAAGGGCTGGCAAAATATATTCAGAGTACTAAATGAGAAGAACATGCAACCAAGAATACTCTATCCAGCAAGACTGACATTTAAAATGGATGGAGAGGTAAAGAGTTTCCAAGACTGGCAAGGCTTAAAAGACTATGCAACCACCAAGCCGACACTGCAGGAAATATTAAGGGGGGTCCTATAGAAGAGAAAAAATCCTAAGAATATCACTGAACAGAAATATAGAAACAATCTATAGACAGAAAGACTTCAAAGGCAACATGATGTCAATAAAAACCTATCTCTCAATAATCACTCTCAATGTGAATGGCCTAAATGCGCCCATAAAACGACACAGGGTTGCAGATTGGATAAAACGACAGGACCCATCCATATGTTGTCTACAAGAGACCCATTTTGAACCTAAGGATACACCCAGACTGAGAGTGAAGGGATGGAGAAACATCTTTGATGCCAATGGGCCTCAAAAGAAGGCCGGGGTAGTGATTCTCATATCTGATAAATTAGATTTTAAACTAAAGACTGTAGTCAGAGATACAGAAGGACACTACATAATTCTTAAAGGGACTATCCTCCAAGATGACCTAACAATTGTGAATATCTATGCCCCCAATATGGGAGCACCCAATTACATAAGAAAACTATTAATCAAGATAAAGAGTCATATTGATATGAATACAATAATAGTAGGAGGTCTTAATACTCCTCTCTCAGAAATAGACAGATCATCGAAGCAGAAAATTAATAAAGAAATAAGAGCATTGAATGAAACATTGGACCAGATGGACCTCATAGACATATACAGAACATTCCACCCTAAAACAACAGAATACTGATTCTTCTCAAGTGCACATGGAACCTTCTCCAGAATAGACCACATACTGGGTCACAAAGCAGGACTCAACCGATACCAAAAGACTGACATTATTCCCTGCATATTCTCAGATCACAATGCTTTGAAACTGGAACTCAATCACAAGGAAAAGTTCAGAAGGAACTCAAACACCTGGAAGCTAAAGACCACCTTGCTTAAGAATGCTTGGATCATCCAGGAGTTCAAAGATGAACTTAAACAATTCATGGAAACCAATGAGAATGAAGACACTTCGGTCCAAAACCTATAGGATACAGCAAAGGCGGTTCTAAGGGGGAAATACATAGCCATCCAAGCCTCCCTCAAAAAAAAGAAAAATCCAGAATACACCAGCTGTCTCTACACCTTAAAGAACTGGAGAATCAACAACAAATCAAACCAACTCCACATGCAAGAAGGGAAATAATCAAGATTAGAGCAGAGATCAATGAGGTAGAAACGAGAGATACAGTAGAACGTATCAATGAAACTAGAAGCTGGTTTTTTGAAAGAATCAATAAGATCGATAAACCATTGGCCACACTAATCCAAAAGAAAAGAGAGAAAGCCCAAATTAATAAAATTATGAATGAAAAGGGAGAGATCACAACTAACACCAAGGAAATAGAAACAAACATCAGAAATTATTACCAACAGTTATATGCCAATAAGCTAAGCAACCTAGATGAAATGGATGCATTCCTGGAAAACTACAAACTCCCAAAATTGAACCAGGAAGAAATTGAAAACCTGAATAGACCGATATCTAGATTGAAGCAGTGATCAAAAACCTCCCAAAAAACAAGAGCCCAGGACCTGATGGATTCCCTGGGGAATTCTACCAAACTTTTAAAGAAGAAATAACACCAATTCTCTTGAAGCTGTTCCAAAAAATTGAAGCTGAAGGAAAACTTCCAGACTCTTTTTATGAAGCCAGCATTACCCTGATCCCCAAACCAGGCAAAGACCCTACCAAAAAGGAGAATTTCAGACCAATATCACTGATGAATATGGATGCAAAGATTCTCAACAAGATCCTAGCAAACAGGATCCAGCAGCACATTCAAAAGATTATCCACCATGACCAGGTGGGATTCATCCCTGGGCTGCAAGGTTGGTTCAACATTCGCAAATCAATCAATGTGATAGAACAAATCAATAAGAGAAGAGAGAAGAACCACATGGTCCTCTCAATTGTTGCAGAAAAAGCATTTGACAAAATCCAGCATCCGTTCCTGATGAAAATGCTTCAAAGTATAGGGATGGAGGGAACATTCCTGAACTTCATAAAATCTATCTATGAAAGACCCACAGCAAAATATCATCCTCAATGGGAAAAAGCTTGCAGCCTTCCCGTTGAGATCAGGAACATGACAAGGATGCCCACTCTCACCACTCTTGTTCAACATAGTATTAGAAGTTCTAGCAATGGCAATCAGACAACAAAGAGGAATAAAAGGTATCCAAATTGGCAATGAAGAAGTCAAACTCTCTCTCTTCACAGATGACATGATTCTTTATATGGAAAACCCCCAAGACTCCACCCCCAAACTACTAGAACTCATACAGCAATTCAGTAACGTGGCAGGATACAAAGTCAATGTAGAGAAATCAGTGGCTTTCTTATACACTAACAATGAAAATACAGAAAGGCAAATTAGAGAATTGAGTCCATTTACTATAGCACCAAGAACCATAAGATACCTGGGAATAAACCTAATCTTATGGTTAACTTTCTGTTTCAAAGCACTATGATCAGAAAAGATGCATAGTATGATTTCAATCTTTTTATATTTGTTGAGGCCTGTTTTGTGGGCTAATAGGTGATCTTGTCTGCAGAATGTTTCATATACACCCAAAAAGAATGAAGAATGGGTATTCTACTATTTTAGAAAAGAATGTTCTGAATGTATCTGTTAAGTCCATCTGGTTCAGTGTGTCATCCAAAGCTACTGTTTCCTTGTTGATTTTCTGTTCAGATAATCTGTCCGTTGATGTAAGTATAGTGTTAAAGTCCCCTACTATTAATGTGTTATTACCAATTAGTTCCCTTATGTTTGTTATTAATTGTCTTATATATTTGGGTGCCCCATGTTGGGTGAAAAAATAATTACAAGGTTATATATTCTTGTTTTGTTGTCCCCTTTATTATGACATAGGGCCATTCTTTGTCTCTTGTTGCAATATTCATTTTTGAAGCTGAGTTTGTTCACTATAAGTATTGGTGCTCTGGCCTTCTTTCAGTATCATTTGCATGATTGCTATTTCTCCATCCCCTCACTTTCAATCTGCAGGTGTCTTTAGGTCTAAAATGAATCTCTTGTAGGCAGATAGGTCTTGTCTTTTTATTCTGTTCTGACACCCTTTGTCTTTTGGAGCATTTAGTTCACTTACATTCAATGTAATTATTGATGTATATCTATTGTCACTCTATTACTTGTTTTGTGGTTGTTTCTGAAGATTTTCTCTGAGCCTATCTTTCTCTCTTTTATGTTTTGCTGATTTTTCTTTGTAATAATTTGGATTTCTTTCTTTTTTATTCTTTGCATGTTTATTAGTAGCTTTTGATACTTGGGTACCGTTGGATTTGTATACGTTGGGTACCTTGGATTTGTATACAACCTCTTCTTCAAATACAGTCTATATTAAGTTGATGGTCATTCAATTTGAACCCATTCTCTTCTGCTCCCCTCTCCACATTTTAGGTATGTTTCATATTTCATATCCCTTTTTGTGTTTGAGTTTCTTTCTTTTTTTCTTTTTTTTAAGATTTTATTTATTTATTTGAGAGAGAAAGAGAGCCTGAGAGGGTAGAAGGTAGGAAGAAGCAGATTCCCCATGGAGCAGGGAGCCTGACGTGGGACTCAATCCCAGGACTCTGGGATCATGACCTGAGCTGAAGGCAGTCACCCAACCAACTGAGCCAGCCAGGCGCCCCTGTGTTTGAGTTTCTTGACTGATTTTTACAGAAGGATTCATTTTTATTGTTTGTGTTTTCTGCCTTCATACTCTCACTTTTGGTTTTCCTTCCCACTTAAACAGAACTCTTTAATATAATTTCTTATTGGGCTGGTTTAGTGATCATGAGCTCCTTTAATTTTTGTCTGGGAAACTGTTTATCTCTATCCTGGTGATCACTTTGCTTGATAAGTATTCTTGGCTGCAGATTTTTCCCATTCTGCATTTTGAATGTATTATGCCACTTTTTCCTGGCTTGTTAAGTTTCTGTTGAGAAATCTCCAGCTAGCCTTATTGGTTTTCCCTTGTAAGGTAAGGACTTCTTTTGTCTGACTGCATTTAAGATTTTTTCCTTTATCACTATATTTTGCCAATTTAAATAATCTGTCTTGGTGTTGGCCTGCTTTTGCTGACTTTAATGGGAGTTCTCTGTGCTTCCTGGATCCAGATGTCTGTTTCCTTTCCTAGACTGGTGAAGTCTTCAGCTATTAATCCTTCAGATAAATTTTCTGCCCCCAGAAAAGGGGAGAAAAACCACCTTCTTCTGGGACTTCTATAATATAAACATAGATATTATTATGTTTGATGGAGTCACTGAGTTCCCTAAGTCTATTCTCATTTTGCATAATTCTTTCTCTCTTTTGTTCTTTTGAAAACTTCATTGCTTTCCAGTACTTTGTCTTCTGTGTCATTAGTTCATTCCTCTGCTTCTTCCAACCTGATATTCATTGTGTCAAGCTTGTTTCTAATCTCATTTATTGCACTCTTCTTCTCTGATTCTTTTGTAATGTTATCTCTGTGTAAGAGTATCACTGATGTCTTCTAATCTTCTCTCATGCCCAGTGAGTATCCTTATGATTGTTGCTTCAAATTCTCCATCAGGCATGTAACTGGTATCTATTTTGCTTAGATATTTGGCTGTGGCCTTACCTTGTTCTTTCATTTGGGATAAATTCATCTGTCTCCACATTTTGTCTAAGTCTCTGCCATTTTCTCTGTTAGAGAAGCCAATTTTGTCTCTTGCTCCTGAAAGTTATGGACATATGAAAAAGAGGTCATATAGTGTCCAAGGCCTGGCACTTCAGGGAGTGTCTCTGGTATGTGCTGCATGCACTCTGCTTTTGTGTTCTGGCTTCTCTATCCTTCATGCCAGTCATCATCAGAGAGTCTCCCAGTGAGATTATCTTTCACTGTATCTCTCCCTGTCAAATAAATATATAAAATCTTTAAAAACAAAACAAAGCAAAAACAAGGTCCTGCTAAACTCTCTGTTTGGGAGATGTGGAGGAGCAGGCATTTATGCTGGTCTTCTGGAGGATAGTCCCATTGCACTGGGACTGAGGCAAGCAGGCCCGAGAAAGGTAAGCCCCAGCGGGCGTGGTGTAAGCAAGTTAGGCAGACCATGTCGGCATTGCACTGTTTCCCACACGTGGCTCTCTGCTTACGTTGAGGGGCTAGGGCACCAGCCAGCTCCTTTGATCCCAGAGAGGTGTCTCTGTGAGTGCTGCCTCTCAGGGACACGCTCTGAAAAGAGCAAATGCTTTCCTCACTGTGGCACTCTTCAGATTGTGATTTCCACGCTGTCTGCCCCTGGTTTGTCTGCCTGGCTTTACTCTAGGAGCAGCACAATGCCTTGCAGGCTCTACCCTAGCCCCACCCAGTGACCTTTAAAACTCCAGGCTTTAAGCCCTGCTGGTTGCAAGAACTCAAAAAAAACTCAGCCCCTTTCATTTTCTAAGCCAATGACTTCTTATGTGTTCCCCTTTGTGCTCCTTTATCTCTCTATCTATCTGTCACCTCTTTCCCTGCTTCTCAGTGACCATGGCTCCCACCTTTCCATAGCGGCTATAATCCATTTCTCCCCTAAATCACAACTCTGCACTTCCCACCTTCTTTGATGTGGTCTCTTCTCTGATGTGGTTTAGTGGACTTTGTTCTGTCAGCATTCAGGTCAATTTCTGGGATATTTAGGATGGTCTGACAGTTATCTAGTGTGTTCATAGGATGAGCCAAGCCTAGGGTCCCCCTGCTTTGTTGCCATCTTCATCTCTGAAAACCTGTACATTTTTGATTAATGGCTCCATCATCCACTGCCAGTGAGGATTCTATAGACATTAATTTTTGCAAATACAACAGGTTTTGGAATACAGGTGCAGGCTGTTCCTGCCATGTGATTTACTTATAGTAATAAAATAATGATGGCTTCACTCTCAAATATTATCAAAGCATGGCCACTCCTTTCTTGAAAAAGAAATGATATACAGATCATAATTTTGTTCTATTATTCAACATCTTGCTTTATCTCAGCATCCTCAGAGTTTGAAGCACACTGTTAGTTGGTTTGATGCAAGGAAGGAATAGTTAAAATGACTTTAGTGGAAAATAGTCATATTTTCAAAAAGAGGTGACACAAATTAGTAATTATTGGTGATTAAGTAGGTCTAGGGAACAAAAATGTTCATACGTGTGAAGTGACTATAACTTTTAACTGATTTTTATCAGAAAAAATCGGCTTATGTTTTCAGCCCAGAACTCATCTTCTTTCCCTTTGTGATTCAGAAAGTCCTTCATTAGTAATGTATATCTTCATATGTAATGTATATCCTAACTTGCCATCACCATTTGCTTAGGTAACTTACTTTTGATATCTCCATATTTGAGTGAAAGCAAGGAGATTATTTAATAACCGTACTCAGTCCTAAAAGGATTAATAGGACATCAAATATAGAACTGAAAAGTAAGAGAAGTGGAAATTTGAAAATGAACATTAGATGGGAGCTTTACGATCAGTGTATTTATAAAGATGGTATGGTGAGGATCAAAAATGTTTTACAGAGAACTTAAGGTCACGGGGGAAGGGGACATTCCACTTGAGGCAGCGCAGTAGAACAGAAGCACAAAACAGGGCAATTTGCAGGCCCATTCAGTTCCCACAACTCTGCTTATTTACCACATAGTTATTACATGATCGTGTAATTTTTAAAATGCCGTGATTTTATCTTAAATTGGGTTGCTATCATCTAACCCACAAGGCTGTTTTGAGTGCTAATGAAGAATATGTGTACAGTATTTGTAAATAGTTTTCACCCTAAAAAGCATTAACCTTCTCTCATGACAGAGTGATAAAATTAAAAATGCCTTACTTTCCATTACCATCAAAACATGTATTCTTACAATGAATTTTTATGAAAGTTTTTTTTAAAGATTTTATTTATTTATTTGACAGAGAGAGATCACAAGTAGGCAGAGAGGCAGGCAGAGAGAGTGAGAGGGAAGCAGGCTCCCTGCCAAGCAGAGAGCCCAATGCGGGACTCGATCCCAGGACCCTGAGATCATGACCTGAGCCGAAGGCAGCGGCTTAAACCACTGAGCCACCCAGGCGCCCCAATGAAAGTTTTTATTTCAGGAAACTTTTCCCTATATCATAACAAAAGACATTTATGTCTGCATTTAATGGAGTGTCTTTATTGAAGTAACGAAGTTATTTGAAATCAGGACTGTATCAGAATCTGAGGGGTGTAGTGTGATAAGCATGAATGAAAACCTGTGATCTTCTAGAATGAGAAGCGTGTATTCAAATCCTGTTCCATCATTTCTAAATGAGCAGAAGTCTGTCCAAATCATGCAACATTCAGGGCCTGATAAAATTATTGATTTGTAGCCTGGGTCAATGTTAAGTTTTGTGTTCTTTTCTACTATAAAAGAAAAATTACTTTCTTGAAGTTTTCTACTAAGGACACATCAGGTAGTGTGTGTATGAGTAGTACCTCATCAATGGTGATTTGCTTTATGAAGTTTACATATTTTTGCAATACAGGCTAGACAAGTTATTGGCTTAACTTTAAGCTTAAAAACCTAACTCATAAAAATTGTGACCATGGGGGCACCTGGGTGGCTTAGTGGGTTAAAGACTCTGCCTTCGGCTCAGGTCATGATCCCAGGGTCCTGGGATTAAGCCCTGCATTGGGCTCTCTGCTCGGCAGGGAGCCTGCTTCCTCTTCTCTCTCTGCTTGCTGCTCTGCCTACTTGTGATCTCTGTCTGTCAAATAAATAAATAGAATCTTAAAAAACAAACACAACAACAGCAAAAAGTTGTGACCATGAATAAGTTTTCTTTGACTATTTGACAGTTTTTGTTGATTTGGAAAAAATGACTTAGAAACATTGATGCTGAAATAGCAACAGGAATTAGAAATGGTATAGCGCTTGACGGAGAATGTTTGGGTTTTTTTCCCCTCTCTTCTAACTGAAAAATTGAACTTTGCTGTTCCTTTAAGCCTTTTTTTTCTTTGGGAGATCTATGCTTACTTGTGACATTAGATCCAGAATGAGAGAAAGGGAGCTTTCCAACAGACCTCTACCGGCAAGTAGCACTTAAGCTAATTTATCCTCCCATGGCAATTTCTCTGATATCTCAGACTCTTTGTGCCTTGCCAAATGATGACACCTGCCAGTATACACCTGTAGGGACCTGCTGGCTGGAACAGGAACACTTTTCAAAGACAGCCAGTGGAGAAGAGTGTATCAGTTCTGCCTGCTACAGGTTTTATGTGTTCCTATTCCAGTTCCTACATCCTTGTCCCTGTCTCTTATATTGAATTTTCTATGTACTAAATAAGTATACAGACAGAGAAAACATTAAGGAATCACTGAAAAGCAGCCTATAGCATCTCATCACAAGTTTAAGGAATATTCTAGTGGTGCTAGAAATAAAGATATGTGCACAAGATGACTTGCCTTCTCAGAAGATGTATAGCCAAGCACAAAATAAAGCTCCACTCTTAGGCTATATGGTTACATAGAAATACTAAATATGCCCCTGAGAAGCTCAAGGTATTGGCCATTCAGTAAGACTTTTTTTTATTTAAAGATTTTTATTTATTTATTTGGCAGACAGAGATCACAAGTAGGCAGAGAGAGAGAGGGGAGGAAGCAGGCTCCCTGCTAAGCAGAGAGCCCGATGTGGGGCTCCATCCCAGGACCCTGGGATCATGACCTGAGCCAAAGGCAGAGGCTTTAACCCACTGAGCCACCCAGGAGCCCCATTCAGTAAGATTTTTAACTACTGATGGAAAAAAATTGCTACTATTTTAAAACAGAAGTGGTTCATACCAAATTTTTATAAGTACAATAAATGTAACTTTAACTCAGTGACTTATGCTGTAAACATTATCCATTTGAAATGTACTATTCTATTTTGTGGATAAAAGAAAAAAGTCAGAATGTAGATTATCTTTTTAAGTGGAATAGGGTTAACTTTATTGGAACCTGAACACTGTTCCAAATATGATGGGATTTGGGTTAATTATAGTGATCAATATGAGGGAATAAGAAAGTTCACTTGCTTCCATTCAAAATTTCTCTTTGCCAGACTTTCATTACTTGCTTAACCAGACTGCTTAATCAGTACATTATATTAATGAGAAGAGGAATCTTGCAATGGAGAATTTTCTACATCTCAAAGAAGTTGTTATGTTCTATTTCTCTAAACCATATTGTAAAAACAAAATAAACAAAAAGGAAGGAAAAAAACTTTCTGCTTTATTTGAAATTTAAAAAAAAAAAAGTTCCCAGCCAAAAAAAAAAAAAGTTCTCTTACTTTTGAGGGGTTAATATTTTGTGGGACTTTAAAAGAGGAATGGGGAGCATGAAGTTTGATGAAATAGAACTGAGAGGAACTGGTCACGTCTAACCTCTGGGACAGGAAGCATGGCAATAGCCAGAGAGATTGAAGAAGACTGAGTTCTTTTCTACTCTGTTCAAATAGTATAATGCTATAATCCAAGACCTTGAGTGAGCCTTTCTGGGTGGAATTTTTAAACTCTGCCACTTCCTAGTGCTGTCCTCTTGGATGAATTACTTACAACACTTTGTACCTTGTTTTATTCATCCATAAAATGGGAATGTTAAAAGGAATAAATCAGTTAATTAATGAAAAGAACTAAGAACAGTGCTTGTCACATACTAAGTTCTCCACTCTCACTACTATCACTACTACTTTCTTCCTTTTTAAGATTTTTATTTATTTGTCAGAGAGTGCAAGCAGGGGGAGCAGCAGGCAGAGGGAGAAGCAGGCTCCCTGCTGAGCAAGGAGCACACTGTGGGGCTCCATCTCAGGACCCTGGGATCATGGCCTGAGCAGAAGGCAGATGCTTTAACAGATTGAGCCACCCAGGTGTCCCCCGCCACTTCTTGAACAAACTAAACCTGAGGTACTGTGGGGTAATCCTAGACACTGTTTCAAAGAAATAGTATGTATATGTGAATATTGAAAACCTCAAAATTAAGGGTGGGGTGGCAATGAAAATATGTTTGTCCCTTTTGAAAATTAAGACATGCAAGAAAAAGGAATAAGTTGAATCTGTAAAAATGTCTTTGCCTGAATTTATAGTGGAAAGGGGGTTGGCATAGACAGTGACATTGGCATAGGAATTCAAAGTTTAAAAACTGACCCATGGATTATGAATCCTAAAAAGTCAAGGCTAAAGCAAACACTGGGAACGTTTCTAAGGTGGAAGCGCCTTTACTTGGAAGAGTTAACACTGTAGCATTTAGCTGGAAATAGCGAGCCACCCAGGGAAGCAAGAGCCCCTGGCTCCCGAGGTCCCAAACAGAACGGGTTTGGCCCTCACCACTAACAAAATTCAGATCTCCCTGATATGAGGACATGGAGAAGCAACATGGGGGGGTAGGGGGATAGGAGAAGAATAAATGAAACAAGATGGGATTGGGAGGGAGACAAACCATAAATGACTCTTAAGCTCACAAAACAAACTGGGGGTTGCTGGGGGGAGGTGGGATTGGGAGAGGGGGAGCGGGCTATGGACATTGGGGAGGGGAGGCGAACCATAAGAGACTATGGACTCTGAAAAACAACCTGAGGGTTTTGAAGGGTCAGGGGTGGGAGGTTGGGGGAACAGGTGGTGGGTAATGGGGAGGGCACGTTTTGCATGGAGCACTGGGTGTTGTGCAAAAAGAATGAATACTGTTACGCTGAAAAAATAAATAAAATGGAAAAAAAAAAAAAAACAAAATTCAGAGAAAGACAAACAAGTGGCGGTGAAACAAGAAAGGGCTTTATTTCAATGAGGCCACCATCAAGAAGACAGTGGGCGAGCACCTCAAAAACCACCTGCAAAATGCCAAAAATATTGTCAAGTTTATAAAGAAAATGTAGGGCAAAGCTTGGTCTGTGTAGGTGGGCGGTGCTAATTCTTGTTCTGTAGCCTCCTTGGCTCAAGGCAGCCCTTTTTGCCTGAGGCAGTAGTTTAGATGCCTTCAGGGAATGCTTTGCTCTCAAGCAAAGCAGGGGAATGCTTGGCTCCCCTGAGCCAAGAGGTAAGCTGGAAAGAACCCAGCTAGAAAGCTGGAGGTCAAAATGGAGGCAGCCAAAGTCCTCCTCCAGGAGCACCATGGATACGGCAAGCAGGGTCTGTTCTGTAAATCCTTTCTCTATTTTGATAATCCCTGCTACTCTTCTAACAACCCGTCACTCTACTCCTCCTTACCAGGCCATTTCTACAAACTGCTGTCAGTTGATTTCTAAAATCTATTTTTACTTATTCCTGAGAGCCAATATGGCACCTTCATAACAATTTAGAAGGGAAAGAAATTCTTATCCTTTACTAGAATACATCAAGTTCAGCATGGTGTGTGGTAAGGGAGCTAGCAAGATCTTGGGCTTCTGGTTTGCTTGTTAGATTAGCAGACTGTTTACGTGAAATGTTGGCTTTTATACCTCACTTTCAATGTTGAATGAATACATTCTTGCCAAGTAAGTACACAATAAAGACTGAGTGTTATTTTGTCAGCAGCTGGGTCTCGGGATGATACTACTTTTCACTGTTAGACAGACTGATAAAAGCTTTCCTGACTCAAAATATTTGGTCCTTAAAAAAAGTCTCATTTAGAATAATGAACTTGATATTCTGTCGAAATAAAAAGACCCAATACATAAACAATTTTTTCAAATAAGCTGAAGAGAAATTTAACTGTATTTTCTGCCATTTTCTATATTCCTTCAAATTATGTAAATGTTGATACTTTTATATTTGCTAATCATAAATGTACATAGCACTTGCCTGCCAGAAGACAAAACTCCAAATAGCCTAGGCTTACATGGTGAGAAACAACCAACATGAAGAGGAAAAAAAAGGTTCACAAAATAATCTTTAACATAAAGTCACTCATTTTTGCCTTATTGATTTGAAGGAGTAGAGTGATCTAGTGTTAAATGGGACATTGTCTAAAAATTTCATTTATTGATACTGCAAAAAGATGTTGTCTGTGTCATATGTTAAACTTAGAGTTAGATTATGTAAAGATGGGGCATAGTGGAAATTACAATGAGATGATATATCCTTCTTCACCTGGAATAGAATACCAAAAGGAGGAATATATTAGACAATGTGGTAATTCATTGGTAACTTGAAAATAATCCATGTGGGTTGGATAATGGGTTAAACCACCACAGAAAAAAGTAAATCATGGAGATAAAAGAGATGTTTAAATGTGTTATTAATGATGAATATAGTGGATTACCTCTTAGCTCTGTTTCCATCTCTGTGTTAGTGTGTCATTATTGTGCAAAGACTGGAAATCTAACAATTAAATTTCCTGGACTATTTGGCTGGCAGGATTCTGAATGCAATCAAGAGTTGACCAGTACTTACATGTGAATTAGAAGGCAAAGGTGAGGTAGAGGGTGGGAAGAAGCAGAGCTCTAAGCATCTATTCTGCTGGTACAGATCATAGCAGGTGTTTCTTGGTTATCAAATTTGTAACTGCAGTGATTTCCTGATATTGGTGGCTTTTTGGTGGGTATCTAGAGCTTAAGCTGGAGCTACCTGGTAGAGGACTACATGTAGTTCTGAAAGTACTTCTGGAAACTTCAGCGTAATTTGTATTTTCAGCCCTCTACAAAATGTACAGTTCAATTCAGTATACTTAAACAGGAGGGCATTGCTTTTTCTGCATCTAATCTATGATAATCCCAGGTGTAGTAGCATATTAGAACTCCCAAGGATGTGGGATTTGAGGGGCTTTGATTATCTTTGGATTCCCTTGTTAAATAGTAAAATCCATCCCACTAATTTTGAAGTCCTAAATGGTTTTATTTAGAGATTCATGAATAGGACTGGTTCCCATTTAGCAAGTTATACAAATTGCAAGGTTATTGTAGGAGGGAGGATAGAGCAAGAAGTTAATAGTAAGAAGAAAGAACCATTTCAAGCAAGATTACCTTCCCTTAGGAGACAAGAAAGGGAGTCTTAAACAGATAAACTCATATTCATCTGGGGGATGGAGAAGGGCCCATGTGACAGCCCTCCTTGGTAATGACTAGAAATTCCGTATTGATTGGCTTAAAACTCTACTCCTCGAGAGTTTCAAACTGTAGTTAAATATTGGTTTCTATTCTGGGGTTAAGCAACTTCACCTTGGCCTGCAGCCACTGTATTTTTAACACAGTGATGATTTCCTTAACATCATGCAATGAGACATTGGTAACTCTGTTACATTTGGCAAAACAGCTACTTAAATGTGGTTTTCTGAAATGCAGCCTGTACTGAAGGAGCATTTGGCTGGCTTGGTTAGGGCTAAGGTAGATCATTTTAGGGTGAAAATGTGGAATACAGTGTCAGTAACCTACTGGTTACACCTAACTGTGCTGGAGAGCAAAATAAATAAACTTGGGATTTTATATTCTTTCTCCAAGTCATGATCAAAAGTGCAGGGAGCTTCCTTAAAATAATTCTTTTTTTTTTTTTTTTTTAAGATTTATTTTTTTGACAGATAGGGATTACAAGTAGGCAGAGAGGCAGGCAGAGAGAGAGAGAGAGAGGAGGAAGCAGGCTCCCAGCCAAGCAGAGAGCCCGATGCGGGGCTTGATCCCAGGACCCTGGGATCATGACCTGAGCCGAATGCAGAGGCTTTAACCCGCTGAGCCACCCAGGCGCCCCCCTTAAAATAATTCTGTATCTCTTATGCCTACATTTGAAGGATCTGATCCTGTGGGTGTGCAAATTAATGTGTAAGTTGAATTAACAAACTGGGAGGGCAAATTACTGTGTAGGTTCAATGAACAAATGAGTTATGTCCCTCTTGTGGAAGTTTGGACATTGCTCGGGAAATGGGATTTCAAGTAGTGGAAACTGGAAAATGTCAACGCATTTTGATGATTCACACTCTCAAAGCACATTGTGACTATCTTGCCCCAGAAGCTGCTGCTTCTTTCTTGCGAGGTCGGTCTTGCTTTTCTTTCTTTAAAGCCCCATCATTATCTTACATGCAGTATACTTTGTCAGGTGATGTAATGGCGTGTCACTTGCTTTATTACCATATTTTCTATGACTAGACATATACTGTGCTGGAAAAGTAAGAACAAATCATGGTCTAGGGAACAAAAGATCTGCAAGACTTTCTCTTGCATATGTAGAAATGTGTCCTAGGGTACTATAACACAGTGGAAGGGACATATTTTTAAACTGCGTGAAATGTCATGGGTGAGGGTAGGCTTGGAGGAAAGCCTGGATTCCATCCAGTTGTTTTCTTGGCTAGTTCCTTGACACATGAACTCAATGCTCGCATGCTAAGTGAGGTTGAAATGGCAGAAAATCCTAGGTAAATTGTAAAGGGAGGAACCAAAATACTTAAAAGTTACGAAAGTTGTGAATTTGTTATATGAAATCCCTTGGCCACTTTCCACTTATTATCCTAAGAGGGCCAAGAAGACACTTTCTTCAGCAAAATATGTAAAAGCATAGCGTTCACTGAATCATGCATTCACTTGAAAATTGGGATGTGAAAATGTGTCCTGGAAACATATATATATATATAAATATATAAAGCAATAAAAATGAGGTTTGAAAAAAAGAGAAATAAGTTTATACCTTTGACCAGTGGACGTGACTTTACTTCAAAAAATGACTAAAAATTTTTTTTATTAATTCTCCTATCACTGGGAGATAAGAAATCCTTTTAAAATAGGAATATGGACTCAACCAATATGATTAAATTTTGCATTTTCTTATTTTTATCATTTCATTACTGAAACTATTTCAGAGTATAGAGAATCTGTATCTGTAGGGCATTTTGGTATTTATGCATATTTTATCATTAAGACAAAAGCTTGAGTCGGCATGTTTAGGTTGGCACAAATAAACTGCAGCTCAGAAAAGATAAAACAGTTTTAGAACCGGCTAATAAGTGAAAATCTTAATTTTGTTCTTAAACAGCACTTTCTAAATCCTTTACACGGACTATAAACCAAAGTCACTAAGTATTTCAGAATATAATGATAGGGGTGCCTGGGTGGCTCAGTGGGTTAAAGCCTCTGCCTTCGGCTCAGGTCATGATCCCAGGGTCTTGGGATCCAGCCCTGCATCGGACTCTCTGCTCAGCAGGGAGCCTGCTTCCTCCTCTCTCTGCCTGCTTCTCTGCTTATTTGTGATCTCTGTCTGTCAAATAAATAAATAAAATCTTAAAAAAAAAAGAATATAATGATAAAGCAACTTAGAGACTTCTGTTGGTTAGCTTTGAGGCATAATTTATACATAAAGCAGTTAATCAATTTTAAGTGTGTAAGTTGATATACTTCGACATATTTGCACAGTCACATAACCAAAATCATGGTACCGAAAAGTTTCTATCATCCAAAAAAGTTGCTTCACATCATGTTATACTCAGTCTCCTTCCCCGTGATGCTCTCGACCCAAGCAACTCCGCATCTGTTTTCTATCATCATTTTTTCTAGAATTTCACATACAAAGTATTGTGGTATGCAATGTTTGTGTCTAGATTCTTTCACTTATCATAATTTTTAACTCATAATAGCCTACTAATTTTCTGCTCAAGCAAATATACATGCCTACTTTTCTGAAGATTCTTGTGTATATCAGTCATTTTGTTAAATGTATCCCTAAAGTTACATATTTCTTGATGCTAATGTAAATTCTGTGTTAAATTTCAGTTCTCAATGGTCTGTTGCTAATATACAGAAATAGAAATGGTATTTGTCATCCTGACATCCTATGATTTTACTAAATCATCCTTCTAGTTATTATAGCTTTTTGTATATTTGTCAGGCTTTTTAATATAGAGAGATAATCACATTATCTAATAATGATGTAGATTTCTTCCTTTCAACCCATACTTCTTTTCCAGTCCGTCTTGCTTTTCGTTTCGTGCATTTTATATTTATGCCTTGGGCACTGACCTAGAACTCTAGTAATATGTGGTGAAGCAGACACCTTGTCTTCCTATCTTATTCTCAGTCTGGCTAAAGGTTTATTAACTTGATCATATTTACAAAGATCCAGATTTGGTGTTTGTCAATTTTTTCTATTCTATTTTCTACTGTATTGTTTTACTCCTTATTTATTACATCATGCCTTCTGCTCACTTAGAATTAAGTTGATATTCTTTCTCTGTTTTTTTAAGCTTAAGTTTTATTTTATTTATTTTTTTAAGATTTTATTTACTTATTTGACAGACAGAGATCACAAGTAGGCAGAGACGCAGGCACAGAGAGAAGGGGGAAGCAGGCTTTCCACTGAGCAGAGAGCCTGATGCAGGGCTGGACCCCAGGATGCTGAGATCATGACCTGAGCTGAAGGCAGAGGCTTAACCCACTGAGCCACCCAGGCACCCCCAAGCTTAAGTTTTAGAAGCTTAATGAAATTTTCACAATTTTTCTTCCCTAATTTTTAAATGTTTAATGCTACAAATTTTTCTCTAAAGTACTGCCTTGGATGTATCCCATAATTTTTAAGATTTTATTTCCATTTTAATTCATCAGAAATATTTAGCATTTCCATTTTGATTTTTTTCAATAGCCATGGATTATTTAGAATTATGTGACTTAATTTCTATGTATTTGGACAGTTTTTTTAAGATATTCTGTTAACAATTCGGGGCGCCTGGGTGGCTCAGTGGTTTAGGCCACTGCCTTCGGCTCAGGTCATGATCTCAGGGTCCTGGGATCGAGTCCCGCATCGGGCTCTCTGCTCGGCAGGGAGCCTGCTTCCCTCTCACTCTTTCTGCTTGCCTCTCTGCCTACTTGTGGTCTCTCTCTGTCAAATGAATAAATAAAATCTTTAAAAAAAAATAAAAAATAAAATATTTAAAAAAAAAGATAATCTGTTAACAATTCCTAATTTGTTATTAGAGAAAATATTATTTTAATCCTTTTTACTTTATTTTTATAGCCTAGAATATGGTCTATTTTGATCCACGTGCACTTGAAAAAATGTGTATTCGGAATTTCTGTTTTTTAGTTTTTTAACCCACTGAGCCACCCAGGCGCCCCTGTTTTTTAGTTTTTTTAATTTTAATTCCAGTTAACACAATGTTAGTTTCAGGTACAATCTAATGATCCAACATCTACATACATCACCTGGTGATCATCATGCAAGTGCTCTCCTTAATTCCCATCACCTGTTTAACCTATCTCCCTAGGTCCCTCTCGTTTGGGAACCATCATTTCCCTATAATTAAGAGTCTGTTTTTTGGTTTGCTTCTCTCTTTTTTTCCTCCATTGCTTATTTGTTTTGTTGCTGAAATTCTACAAATGAGTGATATCATAAAGAATTTGTCTTTCTCCAACTGACTTTTCTAACATAAAATCTCTAACTCCATCCATGCCGTTACAAATGGCAAGATTTTATTTTTTATGGATGAATAACATTCCCCTGTGTGTGTGTGCGCGCGCGGGCGCGCACGCGCCACATCTTGTTAATCCATTCAGCTATTGAGGGACACTTGGGCTGCTTCCATAATTTGGCTATTGTAAATAATGCTTCCATAAATATAGGGGTGTGTGTATTCCTTTGAATTAGTGTATTTGCATGCTTTGGTTAAATACCCAGTAGTGTGTTTACTAGATAATAGGGTAGTTCTATTTTTAATTTTTTGAGGAACCTCCATATGGTTTTTCAAAGTGGCTGCACCAGTTTCCATTCCCACCAAATAAGCACAAGAGTTCCTTTTCTCATCCTTACCAATATCTGTTGTTTCTTGTGTTACTGACTTTAGCCATTCTGACAGGTGTGAGATGGTACCTCATTGTACTTTTGATTTGCATTTCCCTGATGGTGAGGATGAACATATTTTCATGTGCCTGTTGGCTGTCTGTATGTCTTTGGAAAAAATGTCTCTTCATGTCTTCTGCCGATTTTTTAATTGGGGTGTTGAGTTGTATAAGTTTATAGATTTTGAATACTAACCCTTTATCAGATATGTCAGTGGCAGATATTTTCTCCTATTCATTAGGTTGCCTATTAGTTTTGTTAATTGTTTCCTTCACTCTGCAGAAGCTTTTTTTTTTTTTTTTTTACTCTGCAGAAGCTTTTTACTTTGATGTACTGCCAATAATTTATTTTTGCTTTTGTTTCCCTTGCCTCAGGAGACATACGTAGAAAACTATTGCTATGGCTGTTGTCAGACCCCCACCACTTGTGCTCTCTTCTAGGATTTTATGGTTTCAGGTCTCATATTTAGGTCTTTCATCCATTTTGAGTTTATTTTTGTGTATGGTATTAAAAAAGTGGTCCAGTTTCATTCTTCTAAATATCGCTGTCCAGTTTTCCCAACACCATTTGTCGAAGAGACATTATTTTTCCCATTGTATATTCATTCCTCTTTTGTCAAAAACTAATTGACCCTGTAATTATGGGTTTATTTCTGGGATTTTTATTCAGTTCTATTGATCTATGTGTCTATTTTGTGCCAGTACCATAATGTTCTGATTACTACAGTTTTGTAATATAACTTGAAATCCAAAATTCTGATGCCTCCAGCTTTGTTTTTATTTTTCAACGTTGCTTTGGCTATTTGAGGTCTTTCGTGGTTCCATAAAATTTTAGGACAATTTATTCTAGCTTTGTGAAAAATACTGTCAGTATTTTTATAGGAGTTGCATTAAAGGTGTAGATTATCTTGGGTGGTATATATATTTTTAACAATATCCTTCCAATCCATGAACATGGAATGGCTTTCCATTTCTTTGTGTCATCTTCAATTTCTTTCCTCAGTGTTTTATAGTTTTCTGAGTACAGATCTCTTACCTCTTTGGTTGGGTTTATTCCTAGGTATCTTATGGGTTTTAGTGCAATTGTAAATGAGACTGATTCCTTAATTTCTCTCTCTGCTGCTTCATTATTGGTATATGGAAACAGAACAGATTTCTGTAATTGGTTTTGATTTCTGTGACTTCACTGAATTCATTTATCCATTTTGGTGGTTTTTTGGTGGAGTCTTTCAGGTTTTCCATAGAGATGATCATGTCATCTGGAAATAGTGAAAGTTTTACTTCTTTGTTGCTGACTTGGGTGTCTTTTATTTCTTTTTGTTGTCTGATTGCTGTGTTTAGGACTTCAGTACTACATCAAATAAAAGAGGTGAGAGCGGACATCCTTCTCTGATCCTGAACTTAGGGGAAAAGCTGTTAATTATTCCCCATTAAGGATAACATTAGCTATGGGTTTTCCAAATATGGCCTTTATTATGTTGAAGTATGTTCCCTCTAAACATACTTGTTGAGGGTTTTTTATCATGAATGGAAGTTGTATTTTGCCAAATGATTTTTCTCTGTCGATTGAAATGATCATACAGTTTATCATTTCTTTTAATGTGATTTATCATGCCAATTGATTTGTGAATAGTGAACCATCCTTGTAACCTAGGAACAAATCATATTTGATCGTGATGAATGATTTTTTTAATATATTATTAGATTTTCTTTGCTAGTATATTGTTGAGAAGTTTGGCATCTTTGTTAGTTAGAGGTACTGTTCGTAGTTCTACTTTTTAGGTGTGTCTTTATCTGGTTTTGGTATCATGGTAATGCTGACCTCAGAGAATGAATTTGGAAGTTTTCCTTCCTTTTCTGTTTTTTGGAATACTTTGAAAAGAAAAGCTATTAACTTATCTTTAAACGTTTGATTAGAATTCACTTGTGAAGCCATGTGGTTCTGGGCTTTAGTTTGTTGGTTTTGTTTTGGTTTGATGGCTTACTAATTCAATTTCTTTGCTGGTAATCAATATTTTTGAATTGTCTATTTCTTTATGATTCAGTTTTGAGAGGTACAAGTTTCTAGGAATTTATCCATTTCTTCTAGGTTGTCCAATTTGTTGGCATATAGTTTTTCATAATATTCTCTTATAACAGTTATTCTGTGGTACTGTTTGTTACTTCTCTCTCATTTGTGATTTTGAGTCCTTTCTCTTTTCTGGGTAAGTCTGTCTAGAGATTTATCAATTTTATTGATTTTTTTTTTTTTTCCCCAAAGAACCAGTGCCTGTTTCACTGATCTATCCTACTGTTTTTGTTTTTTTGTTTTGGGGTTTTTTGTTTGTTTGTTTGTTTTTTAGTTCCTATCACATTTATTTCTGCTCTAAACTTTATTATTTCCTTCTTTCTGCTGGTTTTAGGTTTTGTTTATTTTCTAGCTTCTTTAGATATGGGTTAGATTGTTTATTTGAAATTTTCTTGACTTCTTCAGGTAGGTCTGTGTTGTGATAAACTTCTCTCTTAGAACTTCTTTTTGCTGTATCCCAATGGTTTTGAACAAGTGTGTGTTCATTTTCATTTCTTTCCATGACTTTTTTATTCTTTTAATCCCTGGTTGACCCATTCATTGTTCTAGCACGTTATTTAACCTCCAGTTATTTGTGGTCTTTCTAGATTTCTTCTTGTGTTTGACTTCTAGTTTCATAGCATTGTGGTCAGAAAAGATGTATAGTAGAACTTCAATCTTTAATTTGTTGAGGCTTGTTTTGTGGGCTAATATGTGATCTATTCCAAAGAATGTTCATGTGCACTTCTGCTGTTTTAAATGTGTATTCTGCTGTTTTAACATGGAATGTTCTGAATATAACTGTTAAATCCATCTTTTCCAGGGCCTCATTCAAAGCCATTGTTTCTTTGTTTATTTTCTGTTTAGGTGATATATTTATTGATCTAAATGTAGTGATAAAGTCCCCTATTATAAATGTGTTATTAACAATTCTTTTATTTGTTATTATGTGTTTTATATATTTGGATGCCTCTATGTTGGGTGCATAATACTTAAAATTGTTAGATCTTCTTGTTGGATTGTCCCCTTCATTATTATATAGTGCCTTTCTTTGTCTCTTGTTAGTCTTTGGTTTGAAATCTAGTTAATCTGATATAAGTATTGCTACTCTGGCTTTCTTTAAACATCAATTTGCATGATGGATATTCTCCATCCCTTCATTTTCAATCTGCAGTTACCTTTAGGTCTAAAATGACTCTCTTGTGGTGGCAAATAGGTGAGTATTGTTTCCTATTCCTTCTGTCACCCTGTTTCTTTTGATTAGAGTATTCAGTCCATTTATGTTCAAATTAATTATTGATAGATATGTATTGTCATTTTTAAAATTTTGTCATTGTTTCTGAAGATTTTCCCTGATCTATTCTTTCTCTTTTATGGTTTGCAGATTTTCCTTCGTAATATATTTGGAATTTTTTAATCTTTATTCTCATGTTTACTTAGTGGTTTTTGATATATGGTTACCATTAGGTTTCTGCATATAGCAATCTATATTAAGTTGATGGTCATTTGAGTTTGAAACCATTATTTACTCCTCCTCACATTTTAGGTATATGTTGTTATGTTTTATATCCTTCTATTTAGTGAATTCCTGAAGTGATTTTATTAACATGGCATTGACATTTGAACTTGTTTGTGAATGGTTAGAAACCTCACTTTTTTAAAAATCAAGAGACCACTGGGGATCATTTTTAATCAGTAGTGCCAATGAAACTCCAAGAGTTGCAAACAAGTTCTGCATAACATGATGTCTATGTGCAGTAGCCCCACCAGGGCTGTTTAACTTTTCTTTGTTTCACACTAAGGAAAAGACATAAAGTAAGTTTGGAACTGTTACTTCCTCTTCAGTTTTTGGAAAGAGTTTGTGGAGAACTGATACTGATTCTTTTCTAAGTGTTTGATGGAATTTACCAGTGCAGCATCTAGTTCTGGAATTCTCTTTGGAAGATTTTTAACTATTGGTTTAGTCTTCTTACTAGTAATTCTCCTGTTCAGACTTTCTACATGATTTGGTCTTGGTAGGTGTATATTTCTAGGAATTTATTTATATTTAATTATTTTAAGATTTTATTTATTTGAGAAACAGAAAGATAGAGAAAGAGAAAGAGAAAGAGTGCATGAATGTGGAGGAAAGGGAGAAGTAGCTTCCCACTGAGCAGGGAACCTAAAGTGGGGATTGTTCCTAGGACCCCAGGATCATGACCTGAGTCAAAGACAGTCACTCAACCAACTGAGCCACACAGGCACCTCTATTTATATTTAATTCTTAATAACTGGTGGAAATGTGAGTTGTTAAACCACTTTTAAAAGCAGTCTGTTACTATAGATTAAATTGAAGAATGCCTGTACTCATTGAGAATTAATTTGTCAAGGAATCTACCATAGAAACAAAGCCACTGGACCAGATGGACATTACAGATATATTCAGAACATTTCATCCCAAAGTAACAGAATACACATTCTTCTCTAGTGCACATGGAACATTCTCCAGAATAGATCACATCCTGGGTCCTAAATCAGGTCTCAACCAGTATCAAAAGATTGGGATCATTCCCTGCATATTTTCAGACCACAATGCTTTGAAGCTAGAACTCAATCACAGGAGGAAATTTGGAAAGAACCCAAATACATGGAGACTAAACAGCATCCTTCTAAATAATGAATGGGTCAACCAGGAAATTAAAGAAGAAGTGAAAAAAATTCATGGAAACAAATGACAATGAAAACACAATGGTTCAAAATCTGTGGGGCACAGCAAAGGCAGTCCTGAGAGGAAAATATATAGTGGTACAAGCCTTTCTCAAGAAACAAGAAAGGTCTCAAGTACACAACCTAACCCTACACCTAAAGTAGCTGGAGAAAGAACAAGAAAAAAAAAAAAAAAAAAGAAATCCTAAACCCAGCAGGAGAAGAGAAATCATAAAGATCAGAGCAGAAATCAATGAAATAGAAACCAAAAAAACAATAGAACAAATCAATGAAACTAGGAACTGGTTCTTTGAAAGAATTAATGAGATTGATAAACCCCTGGCCAGACTTATCAAAAAGAAAAGAGAAAGGACCCAGATAAATAAAACCATGAATGAAAGAGGAGAGATCACAACTAACACCAAAGAAATACAATTATAAGGACATACTATGAGCAACTCTATACCAACAAATTTGACAATCTGGAAGAAATGGATGCATTCCTAGAGACATAAAAACTACCACAACTGAACCAGGAAGAAATAGAAAACCTAAATATACCCATAACCAGTAAAGAGATTGAAACAATCATCAAAAATCTCCCAACAAACAAAAGCCAAGGGCCGGATGGCTTCCCAGGGGAATTCTACCAAACATTTAAAGAAGAACTAATTCCTATTCTCCTGAAACTGTTCCAAAAAATAGAAATGGAAGGAAAACTTCCAAACTCATTTTATGAGGCCAGCATCACCTTGATCCCAAAACTAGACAAGGATCCCATCAAAAAAGAGAACTACAGACCAATATCCTTGATGAACACAGATGCGAAAATTCTCACCAAAATACTAGCCAATAGGATTCAACAGTACATTAAAAGGATTATTCAACACGATGAAGTGGGATTTATTCCAGGGCTGCAGGGTTGGTTCAACATCCGCAAATCAATCAATGTGATACAACACATTAATAAAAGAAAGAACAAGAACCATATGATACTCTCAATAGATGCTGAAAAAGCATTTGACAAAGTACAGCATCCTTTCCTGATCAAAACTCTTCAAAGTGTAGGGATAGAGGGCACATACCTCAATATTATCAAAGCCATCTATGAAAAACTCACTGCAAATATCATTCTCAATGGAGAAAAACTGAAAGCTTTTCCGTTAAGGTCAGGAACACGGCAACGATGTCCATTATCACCACTGTTGTTCAACATAGTACTAGAAGTCCTAGCCTCAGCAATCAGACAACAACAAGAAATTAAAGGCATCCAAATTGGCAAAGAAGAAATCAAATTATCACTCTTCGCAGATGATATGATACTATATGTGGAAAACCCACAAGACTCCACTCCAAAACTGCTAGAACTTGTACAGGAATTCAGTAAAGTGTCAGGATATAAAATCAATGAACAAAAATCAGTTGCATTTCTCTACACCAACAACAAGACAAAAGAAAGAGAAATTAAGGAGTCAATCCCATTTACAATTGCACCCAAAACCATAAGATACCTAGGAATAAACCTAACCAAAGAGGCTAAGAATCTATATGCAGAAAACTATAAAGTACTCATGAAAGAAATGGAGGAAGACACAAAGAAATGGAAAAATGTTCCATGCTCCTGGATTGGAAGAACAATTATTGTGAAAATGTCTATGCTACCTAAAGCAATCTACACATTTATTGCAATCCCTATCAAAATACCATCCATCTTTTTCAAAGAAATGGAACAAATAATCCTAAAATTTATATGGAATCAGAAAAGACCTTGAATAGCCAGAGGAATATTGAAAAAGAAAGCCAAAGTTGGTGGCATCACAATTCCGGACTTCAAACTCTATTACAAAGCCATCATCATCAAGACAGTATGGTACTGGCACAAAAACAGACACATAGACCAATGGAACAGAATAGAGAGCCCAGAAATAGACCCTCAACTCTATGGTCAACTAATCTTCGACAAAGCAGGAAAGAATGTCCAATGGAAAAAAGACAGCCTCTTCAATAAATGGTGCTGGGAAAATTGGACAGCCACATGCAGAAAAATGAAATTGGATCACTTCCTTACACCACACACGAAAATAGACTGAAAATGGATGAAGGACCTCAATGTGAGAAAGGAAACCATCAAAATCCTTGAGGAGAACGCAGGCAGCAACCTCTTCCACCTCAGCCGCAGCAACATCTTCCTGAGAACATCGGCAAAGGCAAGGGAAGCAAGGGCAAAAATGAACTATTGGGATTTCATCAAGATCAAAAGCTTTTGCACAGCAAAGGAAACAGTTCACAAAAGCAAAAGACAACTGACAGAATGGGAGAAGATATATCAGATAAAGGGCTAGTGTCCAAAATCTATAAAGAACTTAGCAAACTCAATACCCAAAGAACAAATAATCCAATCAAGAAATGGGCAGAAGACATGAACAGACATTTCTGCAAAGAAGACATCCAGATGGCCAACAGACACATGAAAAAGTGTTCTGCATCACTCAGCATCAGGGAAATACAAATCAAAACCACAATTAGATATCACCTCACACCAGTCAGAATGGCTAAAATTAACAAGTCAGGAAATGACAGATGCTGGCGAGGATGTGGAAAAAGGGGAACCCTCTTACACTGTTGGTGGGAATGCAAGCTGGTGCAACCACTCTGGAAAACAGCATGGAGGTTCCTCAAAATGTTGAAAATAGAACTACCCTATGACCCAGCAATTGCACTACTGGGTATTTACCCTAAAGATACAAACGTAGTGACCCGATGGGGCACGTGCACCCAAATGTTTATAGCAGCAATATCTACAATCCCAAACTATGGAAAGAACCTAGATGTCCATCAACAGATGAATGGCTAAAGAAGAGGTGGTATATATACACAATGGAATACTATGCAGTCATCAAAAGAAATGAAATCTTGCCATTTGCGACAATGTGGATGAAACTAGAGGGTATCATGCTTAGTGAAATAAGTCAATCGGAGAAAGACGACTATCATATGATCTCCCTGATATGAGGAAGTGGAGATGCAACATGGGGGGGTTGGGGGTAGAAGAAGAATTAATGAAACAAGATCGAATTGGGAGGGAGACAAAACCATAAGTGACTCTTAATCTCACAAAACAAACTGAGGGTTGCTGGGGGGGAGGGGGTGGGGAGAGGGGGTGGGGTTATGGACATTGGGGAGGATATGTGCTATGATGAGTGCTATGAAGTGTGTAAACCTGGCGATTCATAGGCCTGTACCCCTGGGGATAAAAATATATTAAATGTTTATAAAAAATAAAATATTAAATATTAAAAAACATATTTACTATTATCCCATATATTATGCATATTATTTATAAAATAAAAAATGTATGTTATGCATATGTGTGTAAAAGTATATAAAATACATGAATATGGAGAAATGTGAAAGGGTGTAAGTTAAGTTTAATGGTGGTTGACTGGATAAGGAGTAGGCTGGATTATTGTTAGTGAGAGATATATCTTAAGAATACACAGAACACCCTAATATAATTAGTGAATAAATTGGTTAATGATAATATCCTAAGAATGTTGATATGATCCATGTCCTCTCTGTAAGAGTGATTTCTAAAAGCTATTCTCCTTTAAAAGCTATCCTCTAAAAAACACATTTATTGAATGCCTACATATGCCAGATACTCTTCTAGGTACTGGAGGTTAGTGGTAACTAAGACCTCTTGGAGGGGTTTTTTAGTATGGCATAACACATCTTGAGTGGGTCAACATTTTTATTAAGATAAGGTTAGGAATATTCACTAAACACATAGGATGGGGATTGTTTAATTGATTGAATCAGGATTAATAAATGTCTCAATAGGTTTTGTAAACATTCTGCTAAAAGATTAAACTTGGGGTGCCTGGCTGGTTCAGTCAGAGGGTCATGTGACTCTTGATCTCAGCATTGTGAGTTAGAGCTCCGTTGGGTGTAGAGATTACTAAAAAAAAATAAACTTTAATAAAAAAATTATAAAAGGATTAAGCATAACAGTATTAACAATAAAGTCTTTTTTTTTTCTTTTTTGGTGAGAAACATCTCAGGATGGAAGAGTGGTGACTTCCTCATAATACAAGCTATTTCAACGTTTTAATAGTAGACTTTCAGTGAATCTTAGCAATATAGGATGATGTTCAGGAGACTGGCAAAAATTAAAATAATACTGCTTTAATAGAATTTCAATGTGTATTTAAATATTATAAAACAGGGGAGACTTGAGTTTGTGTTATGTACTACAAGATAGTATAGGCAGACTAACCTACAATTGTGATAAGTCTATACACAGAACTACATTCGTAATGAAGACGAAATAGGATGTCCTGCAAAATAAATTCTAAGTGGTGAACAGAATCAAAAAGAACTTTATTGAGGAGCAAATGATATGTCTAAGCTGAAGAAACATCTTTACATATTTGAAGTTTTCTCAGATGGGTGGGATGTACATTGACTCTTTTAAATCCATAATTGATAAAATTATAAGGAATTGTTTGTTGTTAGAAGATGAATAAATTGTTCACAAGATCCAAAAAGAGTTTAAATACCTTAGTAGATAGTATTTTATCAGGAGGGGCATTCAAGTAGATACTGAATGATTATTGACATTAATGGCATAGAATGAATCATGAATGTGTTGTAGAATGGAAAGAATCATTTGACTTTTTGAGGTTGCTTCCAATTCTGAGAATCTCTTACTAAATGAGCTTCTTTCAGTATGTCTTATAGTGTATCAACGCTAGTTTTCTGAAAAGTTTTCTTCTGGGAAATGATTTGTGGAGTTGGTTTAAATCTGAGAGTGGTAATGAAAACAAAAGCCTTAATTAAAAGACCAATACTCTGCAAAACAAATATATATTTAAGTTCCATATTAAACTCATTTTTTCTTCTCTATCCTTTTATTTTTAAGAAGGTTTAAATCTTATTCTAATGAGTTTAAAATAATACAAGATTCTTAAACTATGTTTTATATAAGTCTAATAAAAATAGGATTTAGCTCTCAATTTCAATAATTTTATTCATTTTTAATAAAAATACATAGTGTAAGTAAAAGGTATGTGTACCTCAACACATGTATATATTATATATGCTAGCATTATGTAGTATTAATATTATTAGAGTATTTACCTTCCTCTTGATTTCAACTCATACTGTTACAACCATTTTTAATAGATAGTGATTAATAGCTTTATTGAACTTAAAAATTTAATGTAAATTTGTGATTTATCACTTGACAGAATTTTGATAAATAGAACATTACACATGAATATGAGTTGATATATGTAAAAGTTCTTTACAAACTACAAGTAGGGTAGGAGATTGATATGTGCAAGACATATAATCTTTTAAAAATTGTATCTAGCAGGAATAGAAATGAAATATTAGGAGGGAACAAACTCTAGTATTTCCTTCAAAGTCATGACATGTAGGAATATCTAGCACCATGCTATTATTTATCATTGTACAAAAAGTGTGAAAGCATGTAGATATACAGGAAAAAAGAAATGAGGCATACATATTAGAAAGGAAGAGGCAATATTATAATTATCTCTGGGTGATAGAAATGTCTTTCTACCAAGAAGACAAACTTAAGCACTATTAAAATATTAGAAGTAAAAGACAAGTTCAATCAAGTTGCTGGATACTGTAGAGCAATCAGGCATTGAGATGGTGAATTAGGAAAGTGAGTTAAACTGAAAGTAACAATCAAGGCTTTACTCAGTGCAACAGTGCGAACAATAGGCAAAATGAGGAGCCAGCTCCCCAGAGTTCCATTTTCTGCTGCAAAATGACACCGTGTGAAGATCAGATGGATACAACTCAGGGGAATTGCCTTGCTACAAAAGAACCTGAACAAAAGACCCCTGCCTCTTAGCCTTGTGGACCAAGGAAGAGGGGAGAGAGTAAAGGGCTAAATGTTGAAAGGGTATTTTTGAGTCAAAATGGAAAAGAGCCCCTAGGCTGAGGGCCCCAGTAGAGAGGACTTGGCGGGGCAACTGGAATGTACCTCAACTAAGGTTCTGATAAGGACAACTCTGAGTGCTTAGGCTGGGAATGCAGCTGTGTGCGTGAACATGGTTGGACAGTCAGAGACTGAGTCCTTGACTGAACTCTGTCCAGAAAACTGTAATTTACAAGCTGTGACCCAAGTCTGGTGTGGGGAGAGCAGCTATCCTTCATGACACCTGCCAGACAAATCTTATAACTGCCTGTCACCAGGCCTGAATGATCACACATAAGATTTTTGGCCTGAAACCAGGATCCTCAGGTAAGTTAAACAAATAGGTATGTGTGTGTGTGTGTGTGTGTGTGTGTGTGTGTGTGTGTGTGTGTGTATCATATTAGCAGAAATTAATTTAACAAGTGCTACAAAAGTTTATTTCATGTTTAATGCTTAGTAACTGAAAATAAACAGAAATGTGCAATATTCAAATAAAGAATATCATATATGTGTGTGTGTATATATATATATATTTTTTTTTTTTTTTGAGAACATAGGGTAAGGCCTAAATGATTGGGGAACACAAAACACTCCTGTATGGGAAGACACTTAACACTGTAAAACTATTCATTTCCAAAAAAAATTTAATCCATAGTATGAAAATCCCCACAGATGCTTTTGGAACATGATGAATTAATTCAAAATTCTTCTGAGGAGTACAATGCTTTAGAAAAACCTCAAAGTTGCTTTCCCTAGTAAAAGAAAATGCTTAACACCTTAATATAGATCTGATATTTTTGATGTTTGGGGTTTTGTTTTTTATGAGGAAGTCATTGGGGAGAATTCAAGGGCCAAGCTACCTTGAAAGAAAAATTAAAGGAGTGTAGGATCGTAAGAAGAAGAACAGAGATTAGAACTTAGTCCTAAAGAAATGTGTGGGATAGTGTGACGTCATTGGGGTGGTCATAACTTTTGCTAAACTTCATGTTTTCAGAAAGACTTATTTTTTAGACTAGAAATTTTATCACTTAATTGTGCTCAAATTTCTGTCAAGCTACTATGTTATAAAAAAGATATCTTATTTTAACATTTATTTTATTTTATATTATGAGGTATTTCAAATACATTACAAAGTAGAATGTTAAAAACTCATGTACTCAATATCAGGAAGATTCGACAGCGCTCTCCCTTTCTTGATTCCCATTTTAAACTAAAAATAAGTGTCTGTTATATAAGTGTATGTATGGTAGAAAGGAAATACATAAAAAAGAAAAATATATTAATATTATGCAGAGATGATTACCAGTCTGAATACCTTATTGTAGATCATTCCTCTTTTACTATTCACTGGCATTGATTTTTCTTCCTTTTTTTTTAACCAAAATGAGATCGTATCATATATGCTGTTTTGTAACCTGCTTATTTTTCAAGTAATGGTTTCTATTTCTTGAAAAGTTTTGACTTAATAGTTTGTTTAAACCAATAATTAATTAACCACATATCACATATTTTTGTCATGCCACTCAAGCCTCTTTTGTCTAACATTCTAACACAGTCCCCTTTTTATTGTTTCCATAGAAATAACTTAAAAAGCAAAATTAATTTTTAAAAAGTATATATATTTATATATTTTATATGTATATGTGTGTAGATGCATATATATTATATATGCATCTACACACACACACACACACACACCAATAGGAAGGAAGAAGCAAAATAGGGGAAAGCAGAATGAGGGCAATGGTTAGGCAGCTGCTAGTTAAGATAGGGTGATCATGGAACTCCTTTCTAAGAAGATAGCAGTGGAACAGACATTTTAATTCTATTAATGCCATGCATTTTTTAAATTTGATATTTTATAGTTACACATTACTGATATTTTTATTTTTTTCTAACCCTGTCTTAGGGGTTATGAGGATATTCAATCTGACAATCTGATGTCTTAATACCAATAACTAAGGTCATGAGAGAGTATTTCTAAAAACAAACAAACAGGAGGAAAAAAAAAACAACCTCAACACACACCAGAGAAAGGATAAATACTGGCCTCCAGGGACTAACCTATAGGAACAGTGATCAAATTATCCTTGATTTACTTTATGTGAGCTCACATCATTATTTTAAACAAGCTACTTGTATAATTTTATGATTAAAGAATTAAAATATACTATGTAATATGTGCCCTGCATAATACCCACCACTAGGCTCACCCAACAACTCACCCCTCTCCCCTACAAAACCCTGTTTGTTTCTCAGAGTCCACCATCTCTCATGGTTTGTCTCCCCCTCCAGTTTCCCCCAACTCACTTCTCTCCATCTCCCCATGTCCTGGCATTATTCCTTGTGCTCCACAAGTAAGTGAAACCATATGATAATTGACTCTCTTTGCTTGACTTATTTCACTCAGCATAATCTCTTCCAGTCCCATCCATGTTGATACAAAAGTTGGGTATTCATCCTTTCTGATGGAGGCATAATATTCCATAGTATATATGGACCACATCTTCTTTATCCATTTGTCTGTTGAAGGGCATCTTGGTTCTTTCTACAGTTTGGCAACTATGGCCATTGCTGCTATGAACATTGGGGTAGAGGTGGCCCTTCTTTTCACTACATCTGTATCTTTGGGGTAAATACCCAGTAGTGCAATTGCAGGGTCATAAGGTAGCTCTATTTTTAATTTCTTTTTTTTTTCCATTTTATTTATTTTTTCAGCGTAAGAGTATTCATTCTTTTTGCACAACACCCAGTGCTCCATGCAAAACGTGCCCTCCCCATTACCCACCACCTGTTCCCCCAACCTCCCACCCCTGACCCTTCAAAACCCTCAGGTTGCCCCAACCTCCCACCCCTGACCCTTCAAAACCCTCAGGTTGTTTTTCAGAGTCCATAGTCTCTTATGGTTCGCCTCGCCTCCCCAATGTCCATAGCCCGCTCCCCCTCTCCCAATCCCACCTTCCCCCAGCAACCCCCAGTTTGTTTTGTGAGATTAAGAGTCATTTATGGTTTGTCTCCCTCCCAATCCCATCTTAATTTTAGAACACTGAAAAGAAATAAAATAAAATGGGAAAAAATGATACTATGTGTTTTTCTATTGTAAGCACTTTTTTTTTCTATTGTAAGAACTTCAAAATGTAGATTTAGAAGAGTATTTTAAAAATATAAAAAGTTCAGTTTTAAATCCTAGCTTTTTTAATGTATAATACCTTAATATTTCTAGAAGCCAAAAACCAAATGCTCTTTCACTTTATAGAACAACTTACTCATAGAACTGGCTTGACACCTTGGAGTTAAAATGAGCTGATAGTTTCATTCTCAATATCTAGCTGCCTTTAGCATCTTGTCCTTAAGAAATTGGATCAGCTGAAATAAGATAAATTTTTCTAAGAAGCATTACAAAACCTTTCCTTGGTCCTAACCGTTTTGACATCTATTTTCACTGGGAAAAGAAATGGAAGCCAGCTACCAGCCACTAGCATTAGAGGCCAGGATAACAGTTCCTGCAGGCTATAAAATCCTGTTTCCATAGAAATAAAGTTTGGATTGTGGAATAGAGGAGACAGATTTTAAAACTAGTGTGTGCTTCTAGTAGTGAAAAATCGTGCAGATGTATTTTCATGTTTGCAAGACAGGAGTGGTTGAATAATTCTATGTGATGAGCTCTCCAGTGTGATCTGAAAGTCTATGGGGGAGAAATAAAACTTCCATAAATGTTGCATAGAGAAGTATGGGCACCGTAGTCTCCTAACAATGACATAAGAGGACTGTAATGCTTCCTAAGAGGCCAGAGACATCAAAGCTTTCTGTTCATTGCATTTTGAAAGTTTTAATATACTTAGTATGCAATTCATGATTTAGTCACTCGAGAGATCACAGAAAACTGGCATTTTTAAAGCTTGGATTTAATAATTAGAACTAAGAGTAGAAATATTTTCATCCCTTATAAGATTGAAGTCGAACATCAACATATACGATGCTTATTGAACTGCAGAATTTGACTGGTTGAAATCAGAGAATGCAACTGGAAATAATTTCTATAAAGTTTAATTTTAGAGAACTAATGGTGTCTTTTCTCCTATATGTCCCATTTTTTAAAACAGAATCTTACTGAGGTTTGCTAGTAGAGGATCAGATTAGATATTTTTAATAATCTATTAAGTATTAGAGAGTGGGAGAGAGAAATTATAAATATCATATTTTCAGATGACTAACATGAGAGAGCAGTAGTGATGCTATTCTTAAGACTTGAGTTTTAACTATATAAACTGCTTTAAATTATTTCTGAGACACAGAATTGTAGATTTACCTGGTTCTTCTTTGCTTCATTTCATAAGAGTAGGGAAGTTATGGTTGGATGCTTCTTTTAACAAAGAAAAAACATTTCCATAGCAGTTTGGGTTTATCTTTGGACTAATACATACGTCTTTCTCTTAAATAGTAGCCCAGTTACTGTATATAGTCACTGACAGCCTGTATTTGGTGAACTCTGAAAACATATCAGTCATTCAGTTATGAATACAACTGATTTTTAATTAACATTTGAGACTATAGAACACGGGTCAGAAATCATTATGTCAAATTAATGCAAAATTCCAACATAAATGTTACCCAGTTAAATTTTCTAGCCTCACATTCTGAACTTGATTTAAAGTAATTAAACTCCTATTGTATGTTTGCTTAAAAAAAAAACAAACTACAACTTACCTAAAGTTCCAAATGTTAGGTCTGAAAACTTCTTAATAATTAAAATTTCCTAAAATGGTATTTTAAACAGCTAATGTTAATAGAGGGAAAATCTATAGCCACATACTATCAATAAGACTCGATGTGTAGGATTCCTTTGACTATTTTACTAGGGTTTTAATGACAGTATGATCTCCCGTTTTGCTTCACGGTGCTACCTCAATCCAAAATTATGAGGCTTTCAGAAAAGTTGAGGGTACACATTGTAAGCCCAAATCTAATACTTAGTAATAGAGAAGCATAGATTGAGTGGTTTATGGTTGGAAATAGCATAACTCACTCTCATGTATTTACAACTGAAGCTATCTCTCACTCACACACACACACACACACACACACACACACGTCTCTTGTAATCACTGTGGGAAATACTGAAAGGTATTTCTCTACCCTCTTTTCTTCACTAACATGTTTCTGGATCTTTTCCAAATACTAGTGCATATCAAGTTTATGCAATCTGCTAAACGATAGATGATAAATAATGCCAAACAATATCTTGGAGAAAGATATCTAAGATCCAGGAGGAGAAATGGAAATATGTCCTTAAGTGACATTTCTCCTCATCGTACCTTATTAGATGAGTCTTAGCAAAGCCCTAAATGAACTAATCTCTGCCTAGCTCATTGAAGTTGCCTCCTGGCATTTATTCCTTGGGCATTCTAAAGATTCCCATTTTTTTCATTCAACAAGCACATATCTGCATACGCAAAAGTGCATTTGCAGGATGAAGTATTGAACAAGGCAAAACTCTGTTCTAAGGACAATTCCTTCCTAGTGTGGGGGTGGGCTGGGTCAAGATACAAATTAACACATAAATGACAACATAAGACAATTTCAAATAGTGATGCCTACTAATAAGAAAATAAGTATAGGATGACTAAATAATGATTACTACATTGAGGAATGGACCCCAGGATATGAGCCATTCGGGAGATGACCTGTGAATAAAAACTGAATGATGACAAAGAGGGAACCTTGGGGTATATGGAGGAGAATAATTGGAAAGAGGATGAAGACAGGAAAAAAAAGTCCTGAGATTGAATTTATGTTGCTACATGCATGGGAAAAAAGGGCTCAGATGGCTTAAGTAGATGGGTCTGGACAGTTTAGAAGGACACATTTGATGTATATAGGCATATGTCCATGGATGTCAGCGTCGGCATTCTCTGAGAACTTATTCTTGGTCCCCACTGCAAACCTATAAGGATCTGTAGGGCTGAGACCAGGAATCTATTGTACCAAGCTTCCCAGGTACTGCTCATGCATCCTAAAGTTTGAATCAGCACCTGTATTGATACAATTCTAGAAGTGATTATCTTAGGTGATGATACTTATTTTGAAATTTAGTCTAATTTAAATGGAAAGAGTTGAGGGGGTCACAGCAAGGACATTTTGTGACTTAAAAAAATACTGCTATAGGGAGGGAAGACTAGAAGAAGAGAGATGTGTTTGCAGACAATGACAGTATGAGACTTGACAAATAATTTCAGCTTAGACTAAATTAGTTTCAGTGATGTTAAAAAAAGAAATTCCTGAAGAGATTAGAGGATGAATAAGATGTTGAGTAAGGGTAGGGAATGTTTAAGGAGTTGTAACTGGATTATTTACTGAGATGGATATAACTGGAAGATGAACAGGGATGGTGGAGAAAAAAAGCAGATAATCAAGAGTGAAGTTATGGATCTGTTAAGTTGAAAATGACCAATACAATATCTAGGATGTAGGAAGAATATTTACAATTGAATAACAAGAACCTAGCAACCAATCTGATTTTTAAAAGGGCAAAAGATCTGCATAGACATTTCAACAAAGACGATATATGCATGGCAAACACACCTAAGATGCTCCAAATCATTAATCATTAGGTAAATGTAAATATAAGCCAAAATGGTACATGACTAGCTATCCATGGAAAAAAGATTAAACATTCTTCTTAGCAGTGCTAAGTTTTGGTGAAGATATGAAGCCAATGGAACTTTCATAAATTTTTGGTGTGAATGCAAAACTTCTAAAGAGAAACAAAAGTGTCTTCCAAAGGGGGGCGGGTACAAGAATGATATGACTTCGGAAAAAGAATTTGAAATAAATTTCAATATTGTGAATAAAAATTATTTTAAAATAAAGCCTTATTATAAAGCCAAACAGCCAGTTAAAAGTTATGACTATCAGATATAAAGACCTATTTCTTAAACACACAGGGGTTCAGAAAGTCTAGTATGCATAATTCTCTGGAAAAGGAAATTGCTAGTTATAGTTCAGTTAAACAACAAGGAAAAGAATTCCAGAAAAGGGAAAGGAGTGGGATCTAAGACTGACTCAGATCAACAATGAGATGAAACTCTACAATGACAGACATACTGCGGGCTAGAGTAAAAGAAGTCCAAAATTCGTAAGTGAGAAGTGATGTAGGAAAGATGTTGGGGTTCGAAGGTGACGGCCAAGAAAGAATTCTTGAACAGTCTTTGGTGCAAAAAGGTGATTTTATTTAAAGCATGGGGACAGGAACTGTGGGCAGGAAAAGCTGTGCCTGGATCACAAGGAGTGGCTCACTCTATACTTTCAAGTTGGGAAGGGTTAGGGATAGCAGAAGTCTCAAAGAAATTTTGGAAGTAAGTTTCCAGGACCTTGAGAAAGCTAGCTATTGTCAGGGAAAAGGTCATTTATTACCGTCTAATAAAACCTTAATCATGAGACCCTTCAGATGTATATCAGTAGGCCATATGCTTGGGGGGATGATTACCAACACATATCTTGGGGTGTTTAGAGATAAAGGGAGTTTCCAAAGGAATTTTTGTACATTAGAGTAAACTTAGAGGATCCTAGGGGGGGAGGGGGGTCAGGCTAGGATTGCCTTTTGCCCTTAGCAAAGTATTAACATCTGAGCTGAGTCCCTAGTGGAATATCACTCTGCCTGTTTCAAAGACTTGTCAGTGGGCTATAGGTAGTAAGGAAATTGAATAATTTTTCTTCTGCATTTGTTTCCCACATCAAGAAGGACTCTGGGGGCACCTGGGTGGCTCAGTGGGTTAAAGCCTCTGCTTTCTGCTCAGGTCATGATCCCGGGGTCCTGGGATCGAGCCCCGCATCAGGCTCTCTGCTCAGCAGGGAGCCTGCTTCCTCCTCTCTGCCTGCCTCTCTGCCTACTTGTGATCTCTGTCTGTCAAATAAATAGATAAAGAAAAGCTTTGAAAAAAAAAAAGGCAGTAGTAAAATTTAAAAATATTAAAAAAAAAAAGAAGGACTCTGTAAGCATATCCAAAGGAAAAGAAGGAACAGTGTCATCAGAAGCTATTTGACACTAGTATGGAGGTTCTATACAAAAAGGGGTAAAACAAAGCAAGTACTATCTCCCCATTATGATTAGGAGAAAATGAATAACCTATGACCTAAAAGCCAGAAGAATCAGTTATGCGGCCTTATTAGTGGCATGGGAGTTTTTCTTGACACAATGGATAAATTCAAATAACAATTTAAAATATAATTATTATATGTGTCCTTCCTACCATTTCCTTCGTGCACTTTCTAGTAATGGTCTCCAAGTAGTAATGGTCTCCAAGTAGCATCTACTTAATGACATCAAATGATACATTCTATTTTATGTGTCCAATCACAGTCCAACCACTTAATTCCACAGGAGATAACAAGTAAAAGCAATGTTTTAAATTGTTGAATAAATTTATAGAGAAAACTAGAAAGTCAGTTATTGTTGTAGAAGAGAATGTAAATGTTATAATAATAATAACATGAGATGAAGATGGTATTAATTAGAGCTCAGCCAAGGAAACAGTAGGACATACCCGTGTGTGTGTGTATGTAAACACATCATGTACAGATTATGTATAATATATTAAGGGACTGACAAGCAATCCAAAAGTCCAGAGGGCAGACAAGCAGAAAGGAAAGACTATAAATAGTTGGAACCCCATGAGCATGAGCTGAAGTTTGGAGTCTCTTCAGTGCGTGCTATTAAGATAGTCCCTTATCTATACATATAATAAGGCAAGCATCACAGTATCAATGCATCATCTTTGCCATATCCTCTTGATTAGAAAAGAAGCATGGTGGTGAGACCATTTGTTGAAAGTGAGACACCCAGTTCAATGTAAAGTTATTTGAAAATATGATTCTTTTTACTTCATAAAGAGATTTCTTTGTTTTAGAGTCACTGGACTTCATCTCTGCAGTTTAAAGCAGAGAGAGATGGTTAGATGATGGGAACTACCAAGACAATTACTGATCCTGAAAAATAAGCACCATAAAAATGTAGAAATCTAATTTTGCTATTGGAACAGCTCCTTAGCAGTATTCACTCCTAATCAGCCTCAAGTTGTAATGAATAGAATAATAAGCACCATTAGAATAACTCACTATTCATCAAGAATAATAAACCACTTAGAATAACAAGACTGAAATAATAAGCCAATGTTTAAATCATGGTAAAGGAATGGGGGAAGAAAAGGAGTTTCTCAGAGGAGTTGAGATTATTGCTGCTGTGAGCCACTGAGCACCCCTATTGTACTGAATCTGCACTGACTTACTCAGGTTCCCACCCTGCATTCTGCTCAGTGTCCCTTAGTGTGGTTTGTAGAGCACATACACCAGAGCACTTTTTGGGAGTGCACTTTCTGAGAGTGGGAGAGAGCGAGATTTCCAAGGTTTCCCTCTAATGGGGATAATTCTTATTTATAAATCAACCGACTATTCAATTCCCATGACATTTGCTTCTGCTGTCCTTCCCACCTACAACGGGCTTGATTTCTAACTTCACCTGGTAAAAATCTGTCCAGCCTTTAAGAATCAGATCAAATAGCTGTTTCTTTCTTTACCCTTCTTGAATTCAATTTCCCATCCCCCTACTTAACCATTCTGGCCAAAGTGGAAATAGAATTCAGAGAATTTAACAACAAGAGAAACTAAAGGTTATTTAGTCCAACCTTAGTCCTTGTTTTACAGATAAGGAATATAGAAGAGAAAAATCTCAAGATTTTCTCTTAAAGGAAAATCTTATATTCAAACAGGTAATAGTAAAGTTCTCTTAACAAGGAAACTAAACAGACTTAGTAAGAGAGTGACTTAAGTTACCATTACAAAGATAGAATAAAACAGATGAAAAATAGAAAGAAAATAGTAAGTCAGAAAAAGACAAATACCATGATTTCTCTTATATATGGAGTCTAAAAACAACAACAAAAACAAACCAAGATCATAGGTACAGAGAACCTCTGTTGGTTGCCAGAAGCAGGGGGTGGGGGATGGGAGAAATGGGTGAACTGTTTTTTGCTGGTTTTTTTTTTTTTCCCAGTCCAAATGTTCAATTTATTTAAATACTGGATGTCACTTTCAATAAGAGATACACAGACACAAAATATAATTACATTTGGTTATCTTTACTGTGATGTTATAAAGGAGTATGAACATAGAAATATGCTAGAATCAGAGGAAGAATTTTAGGTTCTTTTCCAATCCTGATTTTTCTATGGATCAATATTTTTCAGTTTTAAGACTGACTCCCTCTCAGCAAGTGTGTAAGTCAATTGACTACTCTGTGATCCTCTAAGTTTAATGCACACACAGAGAATATATAATACTGGTGCCTGAATTATAATCTCACAAATTAATGAGGTGATGTCAGCAAAGGATTTTGAATAATCTGCTTCAAAGGAGCGCAATGTGAAATATTAGCAAAATAAGCCTCCTCCTCCTCCTTCTCAAATATTTGAGTTTCTTTAAGCATAACACTGTAGTGAAAATATCAATACTTTGGTATTTCACATTGAAAGAAATTTCACTTCCTTTTAATTATATCGCGTTTGCATTTCTGAAGGAGGTAGTTGATAACTCTCTATTCATAACAATACTTGAAAACTGATGGTGTTTTCCTACAAAGGAAACACATAGATAGATAATTTTATCCAATGGAAAGCATGACCCTCTGAGGAGCTCTTTCAATACTTTCCACATAGCTCAATATATGGTGAAGAAAAACATTACCAGAGCGCCTTTGGATGAAACTTAGATTGGAAAACAAACAAACACCAGATTCTTTTGACAAACTTAATGAATTAATCAGTACTAATTCCTGCATAGTTTAACACATCATGGACTATATTTTTTTAAAAGTTGGATTGGGGCTCCTGGGTGGCCCAGTGGGTTAAAGCCTCTGCCTTCGGCTCAGGTCATGATCTCAGGGTCCTGTGATCAAGCCCCACATCAGGCTCTCTGCTCAGCGGGGAGCCTACTTTCTCCTCTCTCTCTCTCTGTCTCTCTCTGCCTGCGTCTCTGTCTACTTGAGATCTGTCTGTAAAATAAATAAATAAAAATCTTTAAAAAAAGGAAAGGTGGATTAGCAAAGGAAGAACTTTTAGTAGTTTTGAATTAGAAAAATATTTCTTATGCCTGAAACTGTTTCAAATACCAGTCTTATTGTAAATTCTTATCCACTCCTTTTTTTCCCTATTCTTAGAAACTGAGGCATGAATGTGTCAAAAAAAAAAAAAAAGTGTTTCCAGTAATATTTTAGTGACTGCAAGGATTCCAGAAAGATGTGAAAAGTTCATGAAAACTTTTTTTTTTGCAAATAGTGAAATTAGATATCAACATACAAATAATGTCCTTATCAGATGTTAACATATGGTATGACCTAATAAAGAGAAACATACACTTAGAAAATAGGCTGAGCTTTAATTTTGTTCACTCCAAAAGTATGTTTTATTTTTTTAAGAAGTTTGTTGGCTGAAGCCCTGAGCAATGTTCCTATGAAGGTATACTCACACCCATTGCAAAAAAATAAGTCTGCCTCCAGCTCCTCATTGTCTGAATCCATTTTGAGCTGAACAAGTCATTGTCAGGATGAAAAACTGTATGCTAGATAAAATCCATCATTCTTTGCCTCCAAATTCCTAAGCAGTACCTTTTGTCACTATTAGCTTATGGAAAATTCTGAAGAAGATTCTGGAAAGTAGACACCCCAAGATGTTTGGATATATCTACAGAGATAAGCCAAATAGGTACTCATTCTTCCCTCTCCTCTCTGCCCATCCCCCCACCGCCCCTTCCTACCTTCCATTCTTCCTTCCTTTTTTCCTTCCTCTTTTTCTTCTTTCCTTAAGAATACAATGTGGCATTGGGGGTGCCTGGGTGACTCAGTTGCTAAGCATCTGCCTTCAGCTCAGGTCATGAACCCAGGGTCCTGAGATCAAGCCCTGCATCAGGCTCCCTGCTTGGCAGGAAGCCTGCTTCTCTCTCTGCCCACTCCCCTGCTTGTAATCCCTCTCTCACTGTCTTTCTCTCTGTCAAATAAATAAATAAATAAATAATCTTAATTTTAAAAGAAAGAAAGAATACTATGTGGCATTGTGTATCCTAAATGTAATCATAAGGGAAAGGTGTAGAACCCCAAAGAATAGGAGCAGGACATCTAGCTAGCCAGCCATCCATTCCATCTTGGGAATAACAGGAGTTTGAGGAACAATGACTATGAAACAGAGTCTCTTGGATTATCTTCTAGGTTAGGTTTTTGGATAACTATTTTTCCCAAAGATACAAGCTCTATGGGAGAAATAAGCTAAATCTATCTGGGGTGAGGCCTTTGCCGGGAAGGGAATTTGAATTGGTAGGGACTTGATAAAAAAAAGTTAAAGGTAGGGAATCTTATATAGGAGTAACATTTTCAAAGGCAAGGTAGAGAAGTTTTATGTAAATTCAGTGTGGTGTGGTGGACTCTTGGATGTGCAGTAAAGAATGATAGGAAATAAGACGACATCCAATCAAGAAGGATCTTTTTTTTTTTTTTAAAGATTTTATTTATTTATTTGACAGAGAGAGAGAGATCACAAGCAGGCAGAGAGAGAGGAGGAAGCAGGCTCCCTGCTGAGCGGAGAGCCTGATGCGGGGCTCGATCCCAGAACCCTGAGATCATGACCTGAGCCGAAGGCAGAGGCTTTAACCCACTGAGCCACCCAGGCGCCCCTCAAGAAGGATCTTATCTGTCAAGGTGAAGAGGTTGGCCTTTATTCTATAAGCAATGCAGAACACTTACACACTTTCAGAGAAGAAATCAATGAGTCTAAAGTAAAGATATTTTTTAGTTAGGCACTTTTTTCAATTCCCCAACAAGAAAAAATTTAAAAAGTCTCTTAATTATTTAAAAAATACTTGATTTATTCTTGTCCTTTAGGTTATATGCTAAGTACTGGGCATACAATGCCATAATGGTTTCTGTCATCTAGAGGAAAAGACCAGCAAATGGCCACGTAATGAGTGTGGGTATCCAGTGCTACTCTGGGTGGGTACAATGCTAACACCTAGGAGGGAAGTTGAACTTGTTTTGTGGGGTTGGGGAAAGTTTTTTAAGAAAGTCGCAGCCGCCCTGAAACTTGATGGTTGGCGTCACTTGTCATTACTTATTTAATTATGCAGGATTTTATCTCACAGTGTGCATTTAATCACTCTCAGTGACCTCCCCGTTTATAAATGAATGAGTCTCTTCAGTACTTGTTCGAGATAAATATATGGACAGTTAGTCTTTACAGGTAAGATTAAGCTTCTCTTACAGCAAACAGATAATTAGGGCCCCTTAGAGAACAGTATCCTAATGAGGTTTATCCCCATCTGAGTGGGCTACATCTTGTGTCTGGTTTCCTCTTTCTTGAAGGGCAGCATGCCTGTCTGTCCACAATTTCGTATAAAAGGAAAGATCTTGTCTAAAAGAAAAACACACACTGCTGTGTCACTCTTCTACCCATACTACTGTGATACCGCTTCATTTCTGCCATTCTGGTCACCAACTAGGTTTGGGGTTCCCCATACCACATCATGCTGTGACACCTGCAAGGTGCTCTACAGTTGAACTCCATTCGGACAGGAAGTACCTGGAGATAGCATCAGATCACACAGGTGAATGGGTCATTCCTAAAGACTGCCTCCTACCACATCCACTTCAGACATCAATTCCAAGACCAGTGAGACATAAATCAAAGAGTCCCACAGTGCCCTCCTTGAATTGCTTAATTTGCTAAAGCATTTCACAGAATTCAGGAAAACATTTTACTTACTAGATGACTCATTTATTATAAAAGGCTATAACTCAAGCTTTCAGTTTTAAGGTGAATAACTTTTGAGGATCTAATGCAGTTTATATAATATTATATATAATGTAGTTTATTATACTGCATTGTATATTTCAAATTTACTCAGACGGTAAGCCTTAAGCATTCTCACCACACACACACACACACACACACACACACACACACACAGAGTTAATAATTATATGAGGTGATGGATATGTTAATTAACATGATGGTGGTAATCATTTCACAGAGGGTACATATATCAAATCATGCTGTGCACTTTATAGACAACTGTGCATGTCGGTTATACTCCAATAAAGCTAGAGAGAAAAAAATTATGAAATACATATATTACTCAAGGAACAGCTAGATGGAAGAGACGCACAGGGCAGTGGTATGTGGGAAGGGGCACAGCACTTCTCAGCCGTCTCCAGATATTCTACCTTCCCAGTACCTCCTCATGTTCACCAACAAGGAAGCTCTCCAAACCATAGTTCAGGGTCATGTATGGAGCCTTCATTATGTATGCATGATTGATTGAATCATTGACCATTGGTGACTGAATTCAACCTCCAGCCTCTCCTCTCCTCAGTGTACAGGTGTGAGACTAAAATTTCCATCCCTCAAATGAGAGTTGGCTCCCCTAACAACTAGCTCTCATTTTGGGGGCTTTCCAAAAGTCATCTCATTAATAAAAACTGTATGTGGTTGAAAGGGGATTGTTATGAACAACAAAAGACCCCTTTATTGCTCTCCTCACTTAGGAACTTCTAAGTTTTTCAGGAGCCCTATGCCAGGAACATGGGAAGACCAGATACATATATCTACTTATAAATGACAATATCACACACCCTGTTTTGCTTTCTCTCTTCAGGTGAGTTACTAAAAGAGTATTAATCTTTCTTTTCTCCTTCCAGAGTTAATTGTATTTTGACAAACAAGACACTACTTCATATTCAACTTACCACTCAAGCTTTCTTTGCCCCAACACCTGGAATAATGCAGCCTCAGTGAGAATAGGTAAATTGTAATACTTTCTACCCAAACCACCTGGCTGAAACTGTTTCTTCTCCTAGTCCAATTCTTTATTCAGGGTTCAATGATACAAAAGGAGCATGACACAAAGAGAATGCTCAGATTCATTTCAAAGGAGCAGCAAATGCTTGACATCCCCAGAATCAAGGATAGCAACAATGTTTCCATTTCTGCAATTTGGACTCCAGACCATGTTCCTCTGGCAGCTGCTGCACTGTGGAAATAGAGGAACCTGTGTGGAGTTCAAATCTGTGTGTAGCTCAAGACCTATAGGAAGTGGGGAGATTCAGGTCCCATTAGCCATTGATGACTGCAAAGAGAAAAGCAAATTGATTTATGTCATTAACACACAGAATTCACTTCAGAGGGTTCAAATGAGGAGACTTTATGAAAAGGATTGTTTACAGAAGTACAGGCAAGAGTAAATGACATTGCAATATTACCATGCCTGAAGCTGAAACAGGAGGTTGGGGAAGAAACAATGTTGCCAGAGCCCAGTGAGCAGAAGTCATTGGGGGAGTAGTTGGCTGGGAAGAGCTCTAGTCCCAAAGGCTTGCCCTTAAGGCCAAGACTAGGGCTAAAGTCAGGAAGAAATGTCCAGGCTTCTCCTACTGCCCTCCCATCTCTTGCTGATGTCTCTGTGATTAGTGAGCCCCTCGGAAAGCCAGCCCAGGAGAGATCTCAGAAAGCACACTTTGCATGGTCACTCTGCCAGAAGCCTGGCCTGGGAAAAGGGAGGCTGCTTGTCTTAGGTTTCTTGTTCCTTCTCCTACTACACTGTCTTCCAGGATGATGCCCACATGATTTGCTGTCTGGACCATTTCTATAAATGACCAGGTTAGTCTTCTACTCAGAGCTATAGACCTGTACATGGTAGAAGAATTATATTATATATCTCATATTACATTTGTAATAGTTCTTATCCCTCCTTTTATTAAAAACAAAACAAAATAAAACTGTCAACAAAAGTCTCAGAAAAACAAGCTGAAAATATTTGTTTTCCTGACCACTAACAGAAAAACAGACCCTATTCTGTATCATAAATCTAGCTATAGTAAAATTATAAATTGAGATCATTCAATTCTACATCAATAGATTATATACTGTGTTCAGTGTTACGATATGTGCAAAATGTGTCACTGTATTCCATTTTCTGTTAATTTTGCCTTTCTAAATATTATTGGTTAAAGGGAATCTTTTTAGACACCTAGACATGAAGAACCATTTCTCTGTCCTATACAACATAACAGTAAAATAAGCCAGAGAAAAATGAATACTGTATGATCTTACTTATATGAAGAGTTATAAAAATAATATAAAAAAACCTGAACTCAGGGATGCCTGGGTGGCTCAGTGGGTTAAAGCCTCTGCCTTAGGCTCAGGTCATGATCCCATGGTCCTCAGATTGAGCTGCATCGAGCTCTCTGCTAGGCAGGGAGCCTGCTTCCCTTCCTCCCTCTCTGCCTGCCTCTCTGCCTACTTGTGATCTCTGTCCGTCAAATAAATAAATAAATCTTAAAAAAAAAAAAAAAAAAAAAAAAAAACACCTGAACTCATAGATAACTGAGAACAGATTGGTTGTGCCAGAGACAGAAGGCAGGTGTTGGGAGAACTGGATTAAAGGTGGTCAAAAGTTACAAACCTCTAGCTATAAAATAAAACATGAGGATGTAATGTATAGCATATTACTATGGTTAGTAATATTGCATTTGTACATTGAAAATTTGTACATTTAAGAAGAGAATAAATCTTAAAAGTTCTCATCACAAGAAAAAAATTTTGTAACCATGTACAGTGATGTTAACAAGACTTACTATGGTGATCATTTTGCAATATACATGTATATTGAATCATGTTATACCCCTGAAGCAAATATAGAGTAATAGGTCATTTATATCTCAGTTTTAAGAAATCAGCAGTTCCTAGTTTCCACTTGACAACTCTACCTGGAAATATTAATCATAACTTACATGTAACATGTTGCAGAAGTGAATCCCTCTTCTTCACAAGCAGGTCCTTCTCTAAATATTTTTAAATGGATTTCTATTGCTTTTGAAATTAAAAACAAAACTACTTACATGGCATATAAGGCTCCATGTTAACCCTCAGATCTTCTCTTGTTCTGGTCACAAAGTTGTGTAAAGTTCTCCAGCCATGTTCATACATTTTGATTGTTCAAGCCCACCAAAATGTAGTTTCAGGAATTAGCTTTGCAAAGGCTGTTCCTTTAGCCTCCTTTTTCCTGCCTCAGCTCATTGGCTTAGTGAACTCCTACTCTTCAGATCTCTGTTCAAAATTCATTTACTCTTTATTTCTCTAAAAGTCCTATTCTAAATCAAATCCTTCTATGTTTACTTTTATGGCATTATCAGTTTCAATTATGTATCTGGTAATATTTTTGTTCTCTAAAGTACAATCTCCATGAAGGCTGAGTTCATGTATTGAGTCTCAGTAAATTAGTATAACAGTTAGCTAACAAAAACATTGAAGGGGCGCCTGGGTGGCTCAGTGGGTTAAAACCTCTGCCTTCAGCTCAGGTCATGATCCCAGAGTCCTGGGATTGAGCCCGCGTCGGGCTCTCTGCTTGGTGGGGAGCCTGCTTCCTCCTCTCTCTCTCTACTTGCCTCTCTGCCTACTTGTGATCTCTGTCTGTCAAATAAATAAATAAAATCTTTAAAAAATATATTGAATACATGAAAGAAATTCATGAATAATTTATCTCTCAGTTCTGGTCTTTGGTTGACAAAGCTAGTATCCCATGTGAAACAATGAATGGTCTTTGTAAGACTCATTTTTCTCATTAGTTTTTCATTATGAATTCCTAAATTATTCCAAATGTTTGTTTGCTGAGATTCTGATTCCATAATTCCAAAATATACTGATGTTTTGTATTTTTAAACCATTATCTTGCTAAATAGCATAGTTTATTTAATTGCAAGTCAACTCAGGAGACTGAGAAGACTTGCCTATATAAATACTATTTATCATGGGATTAGTATATTAGTTATGGTCAAATGAATTAAAAGTAGGTAGATGGGCCATGATAAACTTATAAAGAGGCAATATTTTGTTTCTATATAACCATTATGCAGTCAATCACCTAGTAAGAGCTTGTTATAAAGTATTCAATTAAACTATGGACTAAATTTTAAGTGAAACAAATATTTTTGGAAATATTTGTCATATAACTCCTAAATCAGTAAGTTTTGGAATTGGAATTCATTTTATAGATGTATAGCCTAACTTTTGCCTTATAAGTGAAGAAAATGAGATCGGTGAGTGAATGCTTTACCCAAAGTCACTCCCCTGTTTAATAGATCTAAGACATCTAATTCCTAGCCTTTTGTTTTTCTTAGATATTATCTAATTCCTAGTCTTTTATTCTTTTTAGATACTAACGTTTATCCAAAATTTTATTTGTACCAGAGTAGCATGGACAACTTAATTTACTTTACCAGTTATTGAAGTCATGATGATTGCCATCCTTACATCTAGAATTTTGGGTTAAATCATTTGGCATATCATAGTAACTATCAAATACATCTTACCTGCAAGCCTATTAAGCTATTTTATAAAAAGCAATTGATCTACAATTTTCAGCGTACCATTAGACTTTTAAAAAATATATATGTCTATTACTTAATGAGGAGAAACACACACACACACACACACACACACACACACACACACACACACACAAGTTTCCAGGCTGCAAGTACTAGGAACTCTTGAATTGAGCATCAGGCACATTCAGTTGATAACTACAGAGGGTATTAGATGGGTGAGGTTCAGAACAGGTATGGGTGAGAGAAGAAGAGAGTATAGAACGATAAAAGAGAACAGAAAGAGGCAATGAGATCAAGATATAGCACAAAAGCAACATGCTTTTATGACGTTGCTAATTACTAGAACACTTCTTGTAATTAGTTTGCTTTATCTTGTCTAATAAAATGGATCAGCTTATACCTAGAGATTTTACTCTAAACATATTCTTTTCTTTTCACGCATGATTTTAAAATAGATGGTAGGGCATCTGAAAAACTAGAAATAGACCGGAAATTCTGCAATGATAATTAAATAATAGCTTTAAAATATTTTGATATTTTAATTTTTTCCTTTTAAATTTTAGAGCACACGAACAAGGGGTAAGGGCAGAGGGAGAGACAGTCCTCAAGCAGACTCCCTGCCAAGTGCAGAGCCCAAAGTGGGGTTCAAGTCCACGACCCCACGATCATGACCTGAGCTGAAATCTGGAGCCAGATGCTCAACTGACTAAGCCACCCAGGTGCCCCTATTTTGATTCTTACTTAGTCTTTTATAGGTCTTTCATATAATGGAAACACTAAATGCAATGGCTATGGCATTTTTCAGCTACAGAGAAATAAGTCTGGTGATTGGATTAATATATTGTACTAGAGTTTATTTATTTGGCAACAATGAAAACAGTAGGCTTGAGGTTGTTGAATTATACCACACAGTGATTAAAGAGACGTTGGTACCCATAAAGAAAGAAAACAAGCATATTTTCTACTTCCTATAGGTAAAAAACCAATAACAGGTGATTCACTGCTAACAGATCTCTTTCCCTAAGCCTTGTTAGATACTCAGTAATTCACAACTATATTTTTGAGTAACAGGCAACAAGACTAAAACAGCAAGTGCTTCATTTGTTTTCTAGCCTGAGTCGAAACTAAACAGCTCCATGCTGGCACAGCATTGTGGAGAAACCTGTAACTTTTATTGCTTTCTAAGGAGTTTGAAACTCACTATGGATTACTGGGTTTTTTACATAGAAGGAGAAAGGACTCATCAGCTAAGCTGGAGCATTGTCTCCATTTTATAAGTCAAGTAAACATTTTAGGATTCTCTTGAAAAATATGTAAGATGCTTGACATTTCCAAAATATGCTATAATTTTATTTCAAGAAAAGCTCTATAATGTTTTTCTGGAATATTCCATATAGAGGCACACCTCGTTTTATTGCACTTCGCTTTATTACACATTGCATATATTGTGGTTTTTTATAAACTGATAGTTTGTGGCAAACCGGCGTCAAGCAAGTCTATCCATGCCATTTTCCCAACAGCATTTGCTCGCTATGTCTCTGTCACATGTTGGCAATTGTTACAATTTCAAACTCTTTCGTTATTATGTTTTATGGTGATCTGAGATCAGTGATTATGCCTCACTGAAACTCAGATGAGGTTTAGCATTTTTGAGCAATGAAGTATTTTTTAATCAAGGTATGTACTTTTTTTAGACATGCTGTTGCACATTTGATAGACTTCAGTATAATGTCAACATATAACCTTATTTGCTTTATTATTGTGGTCTGGAGCCAACCCACACTATTTCTGAGGTATGTGGGCTGTGTATATGCATATTTATTTTCTTATAAATATATATATATGTACACATGTATAAATATGTTTAATATGTAAATCGTGTATATAAATATACATTATACATATATATGTATGTATGTATATCTTCATATATACTGGCTCATGTAGGCTTTGGAGTTTGACTCCATGTGATGATGATGGGTATTATCACCCCTTTTGTCACTTGTAATACCTGTACCTGAGTTGGCTCTCAGGCTCCCAGTGCCATTTGAGCTGTCCAAGGGGACATGTCTGTATCAGAGCATGCATGTGGGGAGATGAGACTCAGTGAAATCATGGAGACAGTATCTTCTAACCATGGTAGATACAGATTTCCTGATTCAATTTGGAGCTTCATCATTTCTATCTGTATGATCTTAGACAAGTTATTGAACTCTCTTTGTTTCTTTAGCCTCTAGGATAAACAAATACACACCTGAAAGAAAGAGGATAGTGTGACTCTGTGAAGGACTTCGGTGGTGGTTGACCAAAAATCGTTCTTATGGAATATACATGGTATAAAATTAACAGAGAGAGAAATTCCTCAAAGCTACACATTTTTCTTGTAAAGTTGGGATTCTAAATCCAAATAGAGAATTAATTAATTAATTATTCTTTTATTTATTTTAAAGAGTATTTATCTATTTGAGAGAGAAAGAGAGAGAGAACTGAGGGAGAGGCAGAAGCAGACTCCTGTTGAGCAAAGAGCCTGCCGTGAGGCTCCATCCCAGGACCCCGAGATCATGACCTGAGCTGAAGGCAGACACTTAACTGACTCAGCCATGCAGGTGTCCTGAGAGTATGTGAGTACTTATTTGAGTATTTAATTTGAATATTTAAGCATTTATTTGAGTATTTAATCTAGAAAATCTCAAGATAGCATTTTCTGAATACCTCCTATCATACTCTCCACAGGAATTTTTCATCAAAGTCTAAAATGATCATAAGAAGCAATTTTCATAGATCCTCTGAAGCTAAGGGATGACAATCTTACTTCATCTCTAAGAATGCACTTTAGTTAATATCATGTCTACTGATTACTGCCTTTTTTTTTTTTTTTTGAGAGAGAGAGAAAGAGCAGGGGTTGAGGAGGGCAGTGGGCAGGGACAGAGGGACAGAGGGACAAAGGGAGAAAGAGAATCTCTTCATGCCTAGTGCAGAGCCCAATACAGGGCTCAATCTCACAACCCTGAGATCATGAGGAGCTGAAATTGCATTGAATACTTAACAGACTGAGCCACCCAGGTGCCCCACTGCTCTTTCCTTCTTATACAGATTAGAATCAGCCTCTGTTCAAGTAGATGAAGCCTTAGTAATGCAGAAAACTCGCCTTCTTGTCCCATGCTCCAATTCTCTTACTAAATTCCTTTCTCTTGCTCTTTTTTACTTCCTTGCTTCCATCTCACCGACAGCCCGGTTGTCATGTACAATTGTATAGTTTGTGCACTGCACAAAGGGACCTGCCCAAGGGAACAGCTAAAGACTGAAATTCAGCTTGCATTGCTCTTACCAAGCAATGTTCCTGGGAGGGAGGGGAGAGGAGGAACATGTTTTTCTGAATTACACAATTAAATAGAGTAGTAATTACTCATGAGACAACATAATATCTTTTTACATTGTGGTAGGAGAGAATAACCAATGAATAAGATTTTAAAATGGAATTAAAAAGAAATCCTAAAATTTCAAAGGATAAAAGAGCATCAATTTGTGTATGCATACCCATATATATGTATAATATATACACATACACATATATATAATATATATCTTTTACAGATAAATATTTTCCATTCTATGGAATTATAGACATTCAACTTCTAGTTCATTTTTTTTTTTTTTTCTCATGAAGAACCAAGTGAGACCTAAGGAAGGACTCAAACAGACAGGCTGAATTTAGCTAAAATCCAATCTCTTGGGGCCTCTGCAAAATGTTACTTCTTATGCATGCATGTCTAGTATTTGATGGATACCAGCAATACTTCTGAAAATTTTCTGTCAGACCTATGTATATGCTATAGTGAAAGTAAAATATTTAAATCTTCAGCTATATGGTGAACTCCCTTCTTGAATTAAGTGGTGGGAATCCCATAAAGATACTTCACACATCCATTTAAAAAAAAAAAAGATGAAAATTAGGCTTAGACCATTTGATATTCTGAAACATGCAATTTGGCTTATAGATAAGGTCCTTTTAATTAAGCCTTGAAATCTCTTGCATAGAATCAAAGACTAATATCTGAAATTTCTTATCTTTGGCTGCATTTTTAGATCTTTTTGGAGCAGCAATGGAAAGCACTTCAAGACTAATAGCTCTAGCAAGTGAGATTCATCATTCCTCACTCCCTCCTTGGTTTATAGAGCACTTACCTCTAGCTGCAAGTAGAAAACAGAATTTTAGCTATAAAACATTGACAGTCAGACTCTAGCACTGAAATTCCTGACAATTTAATAAAGATGTTCTCTTTGTGTATTGTTGCCACTTTGGTAGCCCCATGGCAGTGACTTCAGAAAGAATGGGTGACCCAGATCAAGGAAACATACTGGCCAAATTACTATACTCCTTTCTTCATTTCCTAAGCACTGATTGATTTGTAATGTATTCAAGCAGACTCGACTTCAGCTCTGAAACTTTCCTTTTTGTGCTTTGTAAGGTAGGTGTAGCAGAATGATTTTTGGCATTGGCATCCGCCATTTAACATGGCATTCTAAGACCAAAAGGACAGCAAGGACTAAGACACTGATTATGGTATGCTGTTGCATGCCAAATATTTAGATGATTTACACTTACCCATGTACCTTTCAAAATTGAAACAACTAAGTAAGTAATGCATCAAAATAGTTCCTTTTAATGAAAAGTTACATTTGAAAGTTGAGAGGAGAAACTGCCTGGAAATCATTGACATCAAACTACTCATTATGTTATTGTACAAATCCTTATATCCTTTTTACATTTGTAAAGTTAATCACAGATGGCACCGCCAGGATAGCATGAATATGTATTTCATGGATGCAAAGTACAATATTTTCACTCATCTTGGCATATTCTTAAAAATTGGAGAATTTTTAAAAAGGCTTTTTTCACGCATATGCCAGAGGAAGATAATGGATGCCGTTGAAGAATCCATTCATCTGCATGGTGTTTCATAATGTGGATACATCATTTTATTTTTCTGGCGGCATGGTTCTTCTTCCTTCCCTGTGGAATTGTATATTTCTTAAGAAAACTCAGAAGGCATTTGAAATTGTCAAATAATTGGATTTGGATTTTTCCAAAATTATTATTTAATGAGAGAAATACAAATTTTTTACATTAAAAAAGTTGTTAGCATTAACATTTATATTTCTTTTAAAATATTGTAATATGAATTACATATTCATAAACTGTGAAGAATGTTCAGAAACTATGAAGCAAATGATGGTGTTCAGCTATGAACAGTAGATCTTTTATTAATAGCTGTTGAGAAACCATTTATCCTCAGAAATCTGCTCTGAATCTTTAAAAAAAATCTTAAGTTTTGGGGATGGCTGGGTGGCTCAGTCGGTTAAGCGTCTGCCTTCAGCTCAGGTCATGATCCAGGACTGAACCCTGCACCCGCCTTCCTGCTCTCAGTAGGGAATCTGCTTTTGTCTCTCTCTCTCCCTGACCTCTGCCCCTCCCCAGTGCTCATTCTCTCTCCCAAATAAACAAAATCTTAAAAAAAATTTTTTTTTGAGCTTTGAGTAAATAGGAAACTGATACTAAAGCTATATGATACTGAAAAAAGGGAAATGAAGCTTTCAGAGCAACTGAGGCCTATAGCAGTATATAAAAGATAATGAACTTATTTCATTGCTATCAGTTATGTACAGTGCTCTCTTATTGACAGATTTTATGTAAAATGTCCTCTCCTCTCTGTAAATTGTAAAAAATCCACGAGTCTATACAAATTTTTTGAATTTTATGGAAGACTCTTCCTGACAGTTACTAGATGAGTGAATTTCAAACAAAGCTTCTGAGGAGTAAGCAATTCAATATACAAGGACATCACCTAAAAATCCCTATCATGCCATGATACAGACAGATGGAATGAGTGACCTGTGAATTTTCTTGCAAGCAGAATATCTCAAATTCTATAATTAAACTAGAATATTCTGATTACTACTTATTTTCAAGGTTTCCATGAACACAATTTAGGATTAAAATGCTAAAATTTCAATCAAGCTTTCAAGAAGGGAAAACTGAAATGTTCATGCTGACTTGAATGTCTATATTTGACAAGTCAAGTGTCAAACACAAATTTAGTTAATCATAAAGAGCCTGTACACAGCATGAATAAAAAAAAATCAAGTCTTACGATATAATAAATTCAGATAAACTTTATGTGCCAATTTGTTTCAATTTTTGTTGAAGAAATACATAATGAGTGCCTGCTATATTCTTAGAAGACTAAAAGTTTCAGGAGAGGAACAAAACAGAACCCAAACTTTAACCAATTAGCTTTATTATGTTGGAAGTTTATGGGAGATATTTCAGAATGTATGCAGAGATGTGTGATAATCAAGCACTGTCAGAGTCCGTATTGGTGGTCCCAGAAATCAGGATTGATTTGCCTGTGATATTCAAGGTATTGAGTTTCAAGGATATTGGCACCTTGAAACAGAGTAGAATAAATGTGTTGTCTTCTTTCTAGTGAAGGGTATAGACTAGATTACATGTTGGTTCAAAAGCTGTCATACAGTGTATAATAATTTTCAGTCTTAACTCGCCAGCCACTGGGTGCCCAGATTAAACATGATCTCTGTGGTATGTCTGTGAGGGAGTTCCAGGATGAAATTAGCATTTGAATCAGGGGACTCAGTACACTACCTTTCCCAGAATTGGCAAACATCTTCGCTTCACTGAAGGCCTAAATATAGAACAAAAGGTGTAGGAAGGAAAAATCCCCTCCCTTGTTTTCCCTGCATTACTGATTGAACTAGGACATCTCATCTCCTCTAGCTCTTAAACTGGGTTTTATACTTTCGGCTGCCTGGATTCTCAGGCTTTCAGATTCAGACGGAATTAAAACACTGGCTTTCCTGGATGTCCTGCTCATAATAAATAGATTCTCTAACAAATCTCACTCTCTCTCTCATACACACTATCTTCCTGCTGGTTCCAGTTCTCTGGAGAACACTGACTAATCCACACTGTTTGTGCTGAAACTTACCCGTTGAACCTGGGCCCAAAATTCCATGTACATTATCTTCTAAATAGCCTGTGTTTGGACTGTCCCAAATGAACCTCACCTGTAAGGCAGTGTGTGTGTATCAGCTCTTCCTAACGTAGGTAGCTGCTTGTTCTGGTATAAACTAGGTGAGATACCATGAGATTTTCTCTGAGAAGTCTGTAAGTGAGAAACGTTCTGTTCAGGACTAAAACAGGATCTAGTCTAGAGGCTCAAAACTTATTTGTTAAACAGACCAACACTTTTTGCTCTCCTCCAAGTGAGGCTAACAAAAGAATTTTGCTAATGAGTTTTGGGAGTACAAGTTTCAAGGGAACAGGGTGATAATTACAACATTAGCTACATCCTTGTCCTTGTGTATAAACATTTATTTAATTTTAGTGTGTGATTTCCTCCCTCCCTGCTTTCTGCCCTCCATTTTTCCCTTTTTCCTTCCTTCTAACCTTTCTGTTGATAGATACATCTTTTCTCCTTCCTTCTCCTTTCCTTCTATCATTTCTTTGGATGGGTAGACATTTCCTGATTAGTTTCCTACATAATAAAAAGATAAATCAGTTTTGAATTTAAATTCTCATCTACCATCTTTTCATTCTTAAAAATGTCTTGAAGTCCATCACTTTTAGGATTTCTCTTCCAGAAACATTCCACTTTAAACCTTCACGTAAATTGCAATATATGTATTATCATATTCTTTACTTGGACGGTCACTTCTACCCTATCCATGCTGGAGGACTACAGTGACAATCAAAATGAGAAAATATTTGTGCTAGGGCCTCGCAAACTGTAAAGCGCTGTTCTCTTATCTAGTGTAACTACTTTGTTATGCTTATTTCTTTATAGCATACATTATACTTACAGTGTATAAGATGCCCTTCAAGGAGATATTACGAACAATGAAGACTCATTGTATTACAGTTATCTGTTACACTTAACACTATTTGGGGGTAATTGTTTTTATTAGTTTCCTAGGAAACTAGATTATGTGTCACTTGTGGTAAGGTATGAAAACAGAGTTGCCAGGGTTTGACCCAGGATCCTGATTGACCTCTCGTACATAGAGCATGAGAGCCACAGCCCGTGTATGAAACAAACACATTTTGTTTGGTTGTTTGGTTGGTTTCAGTGTAAAAATGGCATAGGAGCACGAGTACTAGAAATGATAACATAGACTGCAAAGAGTTACTCAATCTCTTCAGCATACCTGTCCTGTGATTTAAATACATGGGAACTCTGACTACTTAAATGGAACTTTAGTTGGTTCTGAAATGTTCATGTCTTTCGCCTCTCAAATAGCAAAAATCTCTGAAAGACTACCACATACAGAGCAAGGTTTGCTGGTTGGCTTCGCTGTGGATTCCCTGGATGGACCGATCAGATCTGGGCTTGCACCTGTGTCCTTCAACCCAAAGACTAATTATCTAACCATTGACAAGCATGTAAAGAGGGACACTATTTGCAGGTATTAAGGAGTACAGTAAATGATATTAAGAAAAAGATTGTTTAAATTAAAGCCTTTGAAAGCAGATTGATTGATTTTTTGCCATAGAAATTTCTAGCAAGCACAAGCTAAAAGCACAATTCTCTTCGAAGAAAGAAAGGTACGCTATGGCAGCCTCTGCTTGCTGGCAAGAGGAGATTGTTAAATTCTAGGGAATTTTATGAAACAGTGGTAAAACAGTTTGTAGCTTGAAAGTATCCATGAAGGCAGCATTTACACTGTAGAATTTGACCAATACTCCCAGTCAGGGCTTTTCTTTCCTTCCTGTTTCTTTCTTCCTTTTCTGGTGGGAGAATGAGATTGTTTTATCTTTTTTGTTTCTAGAAAGCTGGCATTAAACATGTACCAGCGTATTATTGGGCTTAAGTCACCTCTTCAGTAATAGTTTCTTTTATGAAAACTGAAATTAATTTCTATATATAGCCAATAGATGTTAATAAATGCTTGGTCTAGCCCACTGTCTTTGATCTCATTCTACCTTTGTATCTGTATTTATATAAATAAAAAGGAATAGAATGACTGGTTTCATAAAAACATTTTAATGAAAGGATCTGGACAAGACAGGGGAGGCATTTGAGACAAAAGCTCCTGCTTCAAAAGCTGTATCTTTGTGTTGTTCACTGAGAGGAACATTTGCCTACTGAATTACATGGCTTATATCTGCCATTTTTCTGCTTTCAAGGACATTTTATTATCCCTATTTTCTTTTTTTTAATATATTTTTTAAGATTTTATTTATTTATTTGACAGAGAGAGATCACAAGTAGGCAGAGAGAGACAGACAGAGGAGGAAGAAGGCTCCCCATTGAGCAGAGAGCCCGATGTGGGGCTTGATCCCAGGACCCTGAGATCATGACCTGAGCCGAAGGCAGAGGCTTTAACCCACTGAGCCACCCAGGCGCCTATTATCCCTATTTTCCCTATTTTCTACTGCTCCTGATTTGCCGGTTCAGTTGATTGTGTTCTTAGATCTCAGCCCCAAATGAACTCATAATCTAGTAGGGGTAAATGCAATCACAATTAATTTATATGTATGTATGCCCACACATATGCAGATATATATATATATATAGTTGATTCTTCTGCCTTGCTCTAAAAAACTGAGTTAAGATTGTTTAAAGGGACAATACATATTCCATATTTGTCATACAAATAAAATGCTAAAAGGCATATGATTTTGTTATTGTTACTACTGCTAACACAGTAGGATTAACTCTAACATTAAATTTCAAAAAAGGGCATGACCATGGCTCTGTTCTAGGATCATATAGTAGCTAAAGGTCTATTTTCTTAGGCAAACTTCCTCTCCCCCCACCACCCACCCAGTGCTCTACTCTTCTTAACATGTGATTTTTTTTTTTTTTAATTCACTGACTTAGGAGAATTGCTTCAACTCCATACTTCACTTCTTTATTCTGCTCAGTCAGAAGGGGGAAAACATTGTGTGATTTGAATATTTCTGTTAGTACATCCTCAAGTTTTACCCATGTAATTGCATTTTGCAGAATTTCCTTTTTTTTAAAGACTGAATGGTATACCATTGTTGTATACACCATAGTTCCTTTATCCATTCACCCCTCAGACACGTAGTTTGTTTCCACATACTGACTATTGTGAATAGTGCTGCAGTGAACATGGGATTGCAGATATCTCTTCGAGAATCTGATTTTAATTCTTTTGGATAAATGCCCAGAAGCGGGATTACTGAATCATAAGGTAGTTCTATTTTTATTTTATTGAGAAAACTAAGTACTGTTTTCCATAGTAGCTACACCATTTTGCATTCCCACTCCCAAAAGTTCCAATTTCTCCACATCTTTAAACATCTGTCTTTTGGTGTTTTATTCCAATTTTATTGATATAATTGACATATATCACTGTATAAGTTTAAGGTGTACAACATAATTGTTTGATTACATACATTGTAAAATTATTACTGCACTAAGTTTAGTTAATATTCATCATCTCATTCAGATACAATAAAAATAGTCTCTCCTTATGATGACAACACTTAGGACTTGCTCTCTTTACTGTATAGCCTACAGCACTGTTAGCTACAGTCATCATGTTGTACATTACATCCCTGGTATTTATTTATCTTATAACTGGAAGTTTGTACCTTTTGACCACCTTCCTCCAATCCTCTTCTCAACTCTACCCCCATTAACCATAAATCTCATCTTTTTCTATGAGTTTTTGTTTTTAGATTTAACACATAATTGAGATCATATAGTATTTGTTGTTCTCTACCTTATTTCACTTAACATAATCTCTTTAAGGTCTATTGATGCAGAAATGGCATGATTTCCTCATTTCATACTACAACTTCTTTATCCATCCATCCATCCATCAATGGACATTTAAGTTGTTTCCATGTCTCGGCTATTGTAAATAATGCTATGAACAGAATACAGATATCAAGTAAGAGTTTTTGGATTTTGGGGGGAGGGGTGTATATTCCTAGAAGTAGAACTGCTGGATCATATGGTAGACCTATTTTAATATTTTGAGAGTTGTCCATACTATTTTCCAGAGTGGCTGCACCAGTTTGCATTCCCATCGGTGTACAAGCTTCCCTTTTCTTCACAAACCTTTCCAGCATTTGTTATCTCTTATCCTTTTCAGTTTTTTTTGATTGAAGTATAATTAACATAAAAATGTTAATATCTGGTGTACAATATAATGATTCAACAATTCTCTCCATGACTCAGTGTTCATCACTATAACTGTACTCTCAATCTCTTTTTTTTTAAAGATTCTATTTATTTATTTATTTGACAGAGATCACAAGTAGGCAGAGAGGCAGGCAGAGAGAGAGAGGAGGAAGCAGGCTCCCTGCTGAGCAGAGAGCCCAATGCAGAACTCGATCCCAGGACCCTGAGATCATGACCTGAGCCGAAGGCAGAGGTTTAACCCACTGAGCCACCCAGGCGCCCCTTCATCTCCTTTATTTCACTCACACCCTCCACTTCCCCTTCAGAAACTACCAGTTTGTTCTCTGTATTTAAAAGTCGGGGTTTTCATAAGAGACTATGGACTCTGAAAAACAACCTGAGGGTTTTGAAGGGTCAGGGGTGGGAGGTTGGGGGAACAGGTGGTGGGTAATGGGGAGGGCACGTTTTGCATGGAGCACTGGGTGTTGTGCAAAAAGAATGAATACTGTTACGCTGAAAAAAATAAATAAAATGGGAAAAAAAAAGTCGGGGTTTTTATTTGTCTCTTTTTCCTTTGTTTATTCATCTATTTTGTTTCTTAATTTCCACATATGAGTGACATCATATGATATTTCTTATTTTATCTGATTCATTTCACCTGGCATTATACTCTAGGTCCATCCATGGTGTTTCAAATGGCAAAGTCTCATTCTTTTTAATGTCAAATAATATTCCATTGTCTGTCTATATGTATGTATATTGTGTGTATAGATAGATAGATAGATAGATAGATATACACTATATCTTTATTGATTCATCTATGGATGGACACTTGGGCTACTTCCGCAGCTTGACTTCATGCAATAAACATGTATGTTTTCAAATTAATGATTTCATTTCTTTGGGTAAAGACCCAGTAGTGGAATTTCTGGATCATTTGTGAGTACATAGAAATGCAACAGATTTCTATATGTTAGTTTTGCATCCTGTGACTTTGCTGAATTCATTTATTATTTCTAGTAGTTTTTGGGTGGAGTCTTGAGGGTTTTCCATGTATAGTATCATGTCAATTGCAAATAATGAAAGTTTCACTTCTTACTAGTTTGAATGCCTTTCATTTCTTGTCTTATTGCTGAAGGTAGGATGGGCAGCAATATTTTTAATAAAAGTAGTGAGAGTGGACACTTTTTGACCTGTTCCTGATCTTACAGGAAAAGTTTTTAGACTTTCCGCATTGAAGAGGAGCTGAGTTTTTTTCATACATGACTTTTATTTTATTTTATTTTTTTTAAAGATTTTATTTATTTATTTGACAGAGAGAGAGATCACAAGTAGGCAGAGAGGCAGGCAGAGAGAGAGGAGGAAGCAGGCTCCCTGCGGAGCAGAGAGCCCGATGTGGGGCTCGATCCCAGGACCCTGAGATCATGACCTGAGCCGAAGGCAGTGGCTTAATCCACTGAGCCACCCAGGCGCCCCCATACATAACTTTTATTATGTGGAGGTATATTCCTTCTAAACCTACTTCTTTGAGAGTTTTTATTATGAATGGATATTGCACTTTGCCAAATGCTTTTTCTGCATCTATTGACATTATTGTATGGTTCTTATCCATACATTTCTTTTTTTAATCCATAGATTGTATTTTTACTTTGTTGATTATTTATTTTGCTCTGCAAAATCTTTTCAGTTTGGTATAGTCCCGCTTGTTTATTTTTTCTTTTTCTTGTGCTTTAGATGTCATAACAAAAAAAAATCATTGCCAATGCCTATGTCAACACAATTCCTCTGTTTTCTTTTAGAAGATTCATGGTCTCAGGTTTTATATTTAAGTCATTGTCCATTTTTAGTTAATTTTTGTGAATGTTGTAAGATAGAGACCCGGTTTTTTCTTTTACATGCAAATATCCAATTTTCCCAGGACCATTTATTAAAGAGACTGTCTTTTCTCCATATTCCTGGCTGCCTTGTCAGATATTAGTGTCTGTATGCTTGGGTTTATTTCTGGTCTCTCAGTTCTATTCTGATTATAATACCTTTGTAGTATAGCTTAAAAATCAAGAAGTGTGATGACTCCTGCTTTCTTCTCTCAGAATTATTTTGGCTATTCAAGGTCTTTTGTGGTTCCATATAGATTTAGGATTTGTTTTTTTTTTTTCTATTTCTATAAAAGATGCATTGGAATCTTGATAGGGATTGCATTGAATCTATAGATGGCTTTGGTAGTATTGACATTTTAACAATATTAATTTGTTCAATTCATGAACATGGAATACTATTTGATTTCTTCCATTAATGTCTCAGAATTTTCAGAGTAGAGATCTTTCACCTCTTTGGTTAAGTTTATTTTTAAGTACTTACTGTTTTTCATGCTACTGTAAGTGTTATCATTTTCTCTTTCTTTTTCAGATAATTTGTTGTTGGCGTATGAAAACACTGCTGATTATGTATGTTAATTTTGTATCATGCAACTTCACCGAATTTGTTGATTAGATCTATTTGGTGAAATTTTTAGAAATTTTTATTTATAAAATCATGCCATTTGCAAATACAGAAAATTATCCTTCTTTCTTTCTAATTCTGATTTTCTTTTTCTCTCATTTGCTTGATTGCTCTAGCTAGGACACCCAGTACTATGATGAATAGAAATGGTGAAGGTAGTGGTCACCTTTGTCTTATTCCTGGTTTTAGGGGAAAAGCTTTCAACTTTTCACCACTGTGTGTCCTAAATTATGTTGAGGTACATTCTTTTTATACCCAGTGTAAGAGTTTTCATCATGAGTGGGTGTTGAATTTTGGCAAATGCTTCTTCGTGACTATTGAGATGATCATAAGATTCTTTTCCTTTCATACTATTGTGATTTATCAGTTGATTGATTTGTGTGTCAAACCATCCTTGAACAGCAAATACAAATCCCATTTGATCATGACACATGATAATGTGCTGCTAAATTTGTTTGTTTTTTCTTTGAGAATTCATTGGGAATATTGACTTCTGGTTTTCTTTTTCTTTTCCATTTTATTTTATTTTATTCCTTTCCTGTGTTCCAGCTAGTTTTCTTACTGTATCCTTTTCTGACTTGTGTATCAGAATAATGCTGGCCTCATAAAATGAGTTTAAGAATAGTCCCTCTTTTCTGATTTTTGGAAAAGTTGAGAAGGATTGACATTAATTTTTTTTTAAATGTTTAGTAAAATTCACCATGAAGCCATCTGATCCTGGGATTTTCTTTGTTCAGTTGTTTTTCATTACTTGTTTAATCTCCATATCAGTTATAGGCCTGTTCATACTCTGTTTCTTCCCAATTTAAACTTCATAGGTTTTGTATTTCTAGGAATTTATCCATTTCATTTAGGTTATTCAGTTTTTTGGCATATAATTGTTCATAGCAGTCTCTTATGACCCTTTTGTTTCTATAGCATGATTTATAATGTCTTTTTTTTCACTTCTGATTTTAGTCCTTTTTTACTTAGTCTTTCTAAGGGTCAGTTGCTTTTGTTTATCTTTTCAAAAAAATTTTTTTTTCCTTTTGGAGGGAGGTTTCTTTTTATTTTTGCTCTAATCTTTATTTTCTAATCTTTATTTTCTTCCTTCTGCTAATTTTGAGTTTAGTTTGTTTTTCTAGTTCCTTGAAACATAATGTTATGTTGTTAATTCAAGATCTTTTTTTAGTGTAGATGTTTATCATTTTAAACTTTCTTCTTAGTACCATATTTGCTGTATACTATAAGTTTTGGTATGTTTTGTTTTCATGTGTTCAAAGAACTTTTTGGCTTTCTTTTTCAACCAATAGTCATTTTTAAGAATGTATTGGTCAATTTCTACATATTTGTATATTGTTTTTTAAAATATTTTATTTATTTGACAGAGAGAAATTACAACTAGGTAGAGAGGCAGGCAGAGAGAGAGGAGGAAGCAGGCTCCCTGCGGAGCAGAGAGCCCGATGTGGGGCTCGATCCCAGGACCCTGGGATCATGACCTGAGCCGAAGGCAGAGGCTTTAACCCACTGAGCCACCCAGGCACCCCCCACATATTTGTATATTTTTCATTTTTATTTCTGCTTTGATTTCTAGTTTCAGTCCACCATAGTCAGAAAAAATAAATATATCATTTCAATTTTCTCAAAATTTTTAAACTTCTTTTATGGCCTAACTCATGATCTATCCTAGAGAAAGATCTGTGTGTGCTTGAGTATAATGTATTCTGTTGTTACTAAGTGAAATATTCTGTACTTGTCTAGTATGTCAATTTGGTCTACGCTATTATTCAAGTCCTCTCTTTCCTCATTTACAATTTCTTTGGATGGTCCATTATTGAAGGAGGTTAAGAAGTCTCATTATTTCATCGCTGTCTATTTCTTCTTTTCTATCAATGTTTGCCTTATATATTCAGGTGCTCTAATATTGGGTGCATATAGATTTACAATTGTTATATCTTCCTAGTAAGTTGACTCTCTTATCATTATATAATGTCTTACTTGTCTCTGGTGACAGTTTTGCTGTAAATTCTGTTTTATCTAGTGTAAGTATAGCTGCTTCTGCTCTATTTTGCTTACTGTTTGTAGGGAATATTTTATTTTTCCAACTCTTCACTTTCAGCCTGTTGTATTTTTAAGTCTAGCGTTCTTGTAGATGGTAGAGTTGGGTAATTTTTTTTTTTTTAATCCATTCAGCCACTCAGTGCATTCCTGGATAGGTCTTATAAAAGAGAAGATCCTTAGCAATCAGTCCAGCATGTGATTCTAGAGGCCTCTCCAAACTCCTTCCCTTCCCAGAGAGAAGTAGGAAACTTTTACATTGTCCACTCACTGTATGTCAAACCAGGAGGCAAGATCAATGGAATCTCCCAGCCTAAACTATTGTCTCTCCTTTCCCCTGCACAGGTAGGCTGTGTCAGGTCTGTCAGAGCTCCAAGAATGGCAACTCAGAAGCCAAGTCTCTTAAATACCTCCTCAGAAATGTTGGGGCACTAGACATGTGATCCAATCTCTCCCTCCCATTAAGTAAAGCTGGAAGCTAAAGACTCTCTTCCTGATCATATGTCATCATGCCCAAGTCTCCTGCGAGCTTTGGTGAGTCTAGTTTTGCATACTCCCAGGGTCTAAGAACCTTTCAATTTTCTAATTGCTTACAAAAGGAATGTGTCCACTAATTGTTGTTGAATCAGAGTGTTTTGCAAGGGTGGGGAGTGGTTCAGTACTTCCTAACCCACCATCTTGGTAACATTATTTCCCATATACTTTCAAAGTATGGTAACACGTTGGTAAATTTTCACTGAAAGATAGGATTCCTGAAATTTTAAATTAAAAGTGATTATTAACATAGAAAGCATACCTGTAATTATTTAGAAGAGTCAATTATATAAAAGACGGTGAAATTGGAGACTAGAATCTGTTATGATAGGTATTTTACTGATATAAAGTAAGCAACTGTCATATTTTTATAAAGCTACTTTAAGCAATAATCTGAAAGATAAAGGAAAGAAAGGAGTAAATCAAAACAAGGCACAATGGGATATTATTGTTTGCCAGGGTTGAGCATTGGCTCTTGTGGTTTCATATATAAGCAGAACCACTTGTGTGAAGGCTGTCTTTTTCTGTCTCCAAGGAAAACAAAACCAAACCCTCTCTCTGTCTCTGTAGAAAATTACCTCAAAGGACCTTATGTAATGAGCTGATGTGACCTCTACTATTTCATACAAGTCTTGGGTCCTTTAGACACAGAGTATAAAAAAAAATGTTCAGATGATCCAAGACTGTAAGTTCTTCCCTTGTAAGTTCTTCCTAAGGGAAGAACATTAAATTCTTCTACAAATGATTATTGTGAATCTAATAAGTCCTCATTGATGGGTGTGGGGAGTGGGGTTGGGAGATTACTGAAAAAAAAAAAAAGATTGAGGCTTTATGAAAATTGTTGAGACAGGCCACTAGTCGATGCTTATTTTGCTGCCTCAAGAACTAAGAGGCTAATTTTAGAGTATTTCAGGAAATTTAGAATAAGGAATACATGTGGAAGTTACACTGCTTCACTATTCCATTTCTCCATCAGATCTCACTTTGGCAGATATTTTCCCATCTTTAGTCCAGTCTATGGGCAAAATTGTGGTTGTTGACCCAGAGGCCAGGTGGTTGCTGACTGCTTTGCTGTGTCATAACTTCTTCTACATTTAACATTTAACATACATTTAACATAATATACAGAAGCCACCCAAAAGAAGTTGCACCACCGCTCTCTTCCGTATAACCTTTTTTTTTTTTTTTTAAGATTTTATTTATTTGACAGAGATCACAAGTAGGCAGAGAGAGAGAGGAAGGGAAGCAGGCTCCCCGCCGAGCAGAGAGCCCAATGCGGGGCTGGATCCCAGGACCCTGAGATCATGACCTGAGCCGAAGGCAGAGGCTTTAACCCACTGAGCCACCCAGGTGCCCCCCTATAACTTTTCTACTTGAATGAAATAATTTCAAAATAGCATACCAATGTTATTAAGTCCCCATTCCAAGGATTCATTTTAAGGCTTCTAATTTCCCCCATATTTAAAAATATTCAGTTTATCCATATATTCACAAACCTATTTAGGCACAGAAAAAAGAATGTTCTACTAATTATTCTCACCTCCCTTGAGCTGGTATATGGAGTTGTTGAAAGAGAAGTAATTCCTCAGTGAATACATATTACAACAGGTTCAGGAAAACATTTTTCTTTGGCACCTTGATAATACATGAAATGGCCACACCTTTACACGAGCCTTTTGCAAGGATAGGAATTCAACGAAGAATGCAACCCCAAGGAAGTGAATTAAATTTCAAATACAAAAGGAATTTTACAAACAAAATAGCACATTCTGTAAATAGAAGGAACCTCTGCAGTTTACTCTGAAACTGTTTTTGAATTGAATAAAAGTGGTTTTAGAAGGAGCTTACTGAATTAGAACTTTCTGTCTGGAAAAAAAAAAGAGATACTTAACCCAATGATTCACATGATCAAATCATGGGGATGATAGAAACGACAGCTGCTGGCCTCCTGTCTTTCTACCTTCCCCACCAATGGGGAAGTTCTTTCCTATCTCAATTTAGAAAACTCCTTACCTGATTTTCAACAGAATTCCACCCCAGCTGGGCTTTAAAAGTCTAATGTGCATAAAAATCACCTGGGATGGGCACCTGGGTAGATCAGTGGGTTAGGGCCTCTGCCTTCAGCTCAGGTCGTTTATCCCAGGGTCCTGGGATCAAGCCCCACATCTGGCTCTCTGCTCCTCGGAGAGCCTGCTTCCTCCTCTCTCTGTCTGCCTCCCTGCCTACCTGTGATCTGTCTCTCTCTCTGTCAAATAAATAAATAAAATCTTTAAAAAAAAATCACCTGGGAATTTTGATAAAAAGAAAATTCTGATTACAAAGAATAGGAAAATACGGGGTGGAGCCTGAGATTCTACACTTCTAATGAGCTCTCAAATGAGGCTGATACTCAAACTTCTTAAAAAACAGGGATGCTTGTTTCCTGCTGCCAGAGACTGTGATCCAGTCACATGTAGGAGGACCTGGACATTTGGAGTTTTAAATTCCTCCAGGGCAAAGTTTGAGAAACACCACTTTAGAGCAAGGTGTTTCAAAATTTCCTCAACAGGAGACTTGTTAAAATGCCTGTTGCTGAGCCCCATTCAGACTCATTACATCTGAATCTCTGGGAGAAAGGTCTGGAAAGGAATACCTTTAATAGCAATTGCTTAGCATCAAGAAAAATTGGTAAGTGTCCTGGAACAGTCACTGAGGCCAAGGATGTGATGTCTGTTACTGGCCTAATGGGTCATGAAGGTGGTTACTTGGTCCCAGGGGGGAAGCATCTTGTGGCATACCCCTTTCCATCTTGGTGGAGGGCTGACAGAAAAGAAAACCGGCTTTTTATAGGGATGGAGGAGTGTGAATCATCACTCCGGAAATTCTTGTGAGTTAGGGAGCCTGCCTCTTAATCTGCGCCTATTACAGTTAACCTCCCAAAGCAGGATTATCCTGCTTTTCATGTCCATATATTCAGTTAGTTTTGTAAGCAGACGTTATCTGCTTAGTTTTGGGTTTTTAAAATATATATATATATATATATATATATATATATATATATATATATATTCAGTGACATTTAAATTTTGTATAGTCTCATTTTCTGTCTTCTTTTGGCACACAAATTGTAGAAGGGTTTTCAATCAAGTCACTTTTCAAGAATCTAGCGATGTTGATGCTGATTCAAGTGTGTGTATATATAATACAAAAATGTGGTTTCTTAGCGAATATCCTAAGATATTCAGGGAGATGTTCAGTTAGAACGATAAAAGTATGATAGACTTTTGAAACTAAAAGTTACTGTGTTTATGTTGAGAAAACATGTACTGAGTCATAGTAAATGCCAGGCAGTGTTCTGAAGCACAAATTATCTCTACACAACCAAGATAAGTGGACTTCTCTCACAGATACTGAAAATATTGGGTGCATTGTATAAACTCCATTCTTTCTCCCTTTCCAGTGACACTGATTTTTTTGAAAGGTGCGGAAATGTGAGATTTCTTTTGAAGGAAACATAGTTTTGTGGAAATCACTTTTTTCCCCCTAATTATCTTTTCTCCTATGTTAGACTGTAGAGGAAGGGCATTATGTTAGTATAAAGTGGGATTGGGATAACATTTTGATTGATTTAGATACAAGGTTAGTGGAATTATTTGCCATTTGGTTTTGTAGCCTTGCTTTCAAAGCCCTGTCTACTCAGGAGCAGTCTTTGTGATACTGCAAAAAACAAACAAAAAACCAGGTGGGCAAATAATGAATTATGGAGCACCATTTCAGGAACTAGTGAAGTACTGTACGGTGACTAACATAGTATAATAATAACAGGAAATACACAAATACTCTCTCCTTCCATACCCTTGGTTATTTTGTTTCACTTCCCTTCATCTGAGTGTGTATCAATTCTCCTGAGGACATTCAGGAAGAATAGGTTATGGTTCTCTATGGGTCACGTGAAAGGTGCTTTGTCCATAGCTGTACAGTAATGTTTAAATAGTGGGTGGCACATAGAAGGAGCTCAATAAAAACTTCTTCAATGAACAAATGAATTCAGTCCAGCTAAGGAAACTGAATGAACAGATCTTGTGGGGAAGGGTTGTGAGTATTTTTATCCTTCCATTTACCCATCCATCTTATTTGTCACTTTCTTCAATTAACTTCTCCGATATTGAAGATAGATTTGTTTAAAATAATTCTCCGCCTTCCACTCATCCCTCCCTTCTTGACTGACAAATATAAGATTTAAGTTTGAAAGCATTTCTTTCCTTATTAATTCTATTTTTCCTTCTGCTTAAATTTATATGGTAAAGACAATGTCTCAATATTGCATCCAGATCTCTCTGTGCATTCATTCTGCAGTTATGAGATGTCTTGTAGAATTCCCTCTGCAAAATATAAAATACAGTCTCTGAAAAGAACAAATAAGATAGAATATGCAGTCTCTGAATAATTTCAAAAAGCTTTTATAAGTTATAGACATTTTGGTGGTCAGTCCAACTTTATAAAGAAATTTCTCTGTATTTGATTCATTGATACACATAATAGCCTTCTACATTACTGACACTGTGCTAATTTTTATACATAACCTACAGAAAGTTTCTAAAAACTGGAATGAAATTTTTGGAGAAAACCTTCAATTGTAGAAAGCTTAAGTGACAGAGCATACCACGATGTTGTAACGCTACTGTATGTAACAGGAATTGCCTTAAGCACATTACATATTTTCGAATTCATAGTATAGCTGTAAAGTAGCTCTCTCTGTGTAAGCAAGAGAATCCATTCTAGCTAGTTTAAGCAGAGGATTCATTAAACCAGATCGGCTCACAGAATCTCTGAAAGACCAAAGATTTAGTTTTCGGCTCTAATTCAAATTATACCACCAGGAGGGTCTAGAGGGTACAGGGCTGTGGTTCACCCTACCAATCCCTAGCTCCTGGACCTCTGCCAGGCCTGTCCCTGGAATCAAAGCATTTCTTGCCATCCTCACCACTGCAATCCTTCAGGAAATCTCTTTCCTCAACTCATTCTTTTCAAAATCAAATTTACACATAGGTCTATCTTGTTGGAGAAGCCCAAGTCACACGCCTGAATTTCACCTGCAAGAAAAGCTGGGTTAAGTGACATTTCTGTCTCTCTAGAAAGTTGACACATATAATGTGAAGTCCCACAGCTAGAATAAGGGCTTAGAAGAATCTGAGCAGCAAGAAATATACACTAGAGTAAATACTAGAACCACCATGTTACTGATGGAAAACTGACTTTAAATTCAGTTCCACCTGATTCTAAAGCCTGAAGCCTTTGTGCTTTGCAGCAATATCTTCTGTATATAGCATTTTTAAAATTACATATAATTAACATATAACGTTGCCTTAGTTTTAAATGTATAACATTCATCACCACGCATAGTTACAAGTTTATCTCCTTGTAATGAGAACTTTTAGGATCTACTCTTCGAGTGCTTCCAAATATGCAACACAATATCATTAACTATAGTTACTATGCTCTACACTACATCCTTAGGACTTAACTTATTACTGGAAGTGTATACCTTTTGAGCACCTTCACCCATTTCACCCAGCCCCACTTGTGGTAACCACCAAGTCTGTTTTCTGTATCTATGAACTCAGTTTTATTTTTCTTTTTAGAGTCCACATATATGTGAGATCATACAGTTTCTGTCTAACTCTGTCTGGTGTATTTGACATAGCATAATGCCCTCATGTCTTTCCATGCTATTTCAAATGGCAGGATAATCTTCCATTGTATACATATACATAAATAATGCTCAGTGAATACAGAGGTTCAGAAGTCTTTTCTATATGGTAATTTAACTTTTTTTTTTTTTTAGATAAACACCCAGAACTTGAATTGCTTGTTCATATGATTGTCCTATTTTTTTGAGGATTCTCCATGCTATTTTCTGAAAGGGCTGCATCAATTTACCATCCCTCCAGCAATGCACATAGTTTTGCTTTTCTGTCTTTACCAACACTTGTTATTTCTTGTCTTTTGATAATAGCCAATCTATAAGGTGAGTTCTTATGGTTTTGCTTTGCATTTTTGTGATGATTAGTGATGTTGAACACATTCCATGTAGCGACTGGTCATTTGTATGTGTTCTTTGGAAAAAATATTCAGATCTTATGCCCTTTTTAATTGATATTTTTCTTTTTTTTAATTTTTTCATATTTTATTTATTTGACAGAGAGAAATCACAACTAGGCAGAGAGGCAGGCAGAGAGAGAGGAGGAAGCAGGCTCCCCGCAGAGCAGAGAGCCCGATGTGGGGCTTGATCCCAGAGCCCTGGGATCATGACCTGAGCCGAAGGCAGAGGCTTTAACCCACTGAGCCATCCAGGTGCCCCTAATTGATATTTTTCTATTGAGTTGTAGCTCTCTATATATGGCTTGCAAATATTTTCTCCCTTATGGTAGATGGCCATTTCATACTGTTGATGGTTTCTTCTGCTAAATGGAAGCTTTCTAGTTTGATATAGCCTTACTTATTTGTTTTTGCTTTTGCTGCCTTTGCATTTGGTGTCAAATCCAAGAAATCTTTGCGAAGACCAAACCCAGCCCTAATCCTGAGGAGGGAAGCAGAGGTATTGGTAGGGAGGGAAATAGAGAGGGATGGAGGGAGACACATGTACTTACTGATGTATATAATAAAAAGTGGCCAAATACTGATTTGCCATTAGAATTTAAGTTGGAAAGTAAATAGAAAATATTATTGATTAATTTTCTTAAATGCACTCCTACTGTTTCTCAGATAATTCCATTGAGTATAATTAAAACTACATTTATGTATCATGTCCATATATATGTAGTTTTCTTGGGAAATATCTAATTTTTCCAAATTTTTTAAAAAGATAAAATAGTTTTTATTAGCACATACGTAGAAGTGTTCTCCTTAAAACTGTTTTTTTTTTTAAAGATTTTATTCATTTATTTGACAGACAGATCACAAGTAGGCACAGAGGCAGGCAGAGAGAGGAAGGGAAGCAGGCTCCCGCTGAGCAGAGAGCCAGAGGCAGGCTCTAGATGATTCCCGGACCCAAGGATCATGACCTGAGCTGAAGGCAGAGGCTTTAACCCACTGAACCACCCAGGCGCCCCTAAAACTGTTGTTTTATTCCAACTCATGAAATGGATTTTTAATGATCTGCAAAGTCAAACATCTGTCAGATGTGAATGAGAACAGGCAAAAAGTGCTCCCCAGCTCATTCCATTTCCATCAGAGCTCCATGGGATTTTGAGATTTCTCCCTTAGAAAATACTGTTTGTAGAATGAGCTAAACATGATTTTTACAATGATTTTTCCTAAAGATGGAGAAAAAAAGTCATTGCAACGGGCCTATTTCCTTAATGGTTTTTTTTATTAACCAAATATTAGACTTTCAAAATAATTATTTCTGCCTTTTTTCTTCCAGACCTCATTGGAAAAAAGGGCTTCTTAGAGATTTGAGAAGCCATTATAGTTTCCCAAAATATCCCTATAAAGAAAGAAAGAAAACTTGATGGAATTTTAAAGTCAAGACGGAAAAAATACTATATTTAGAATTTTAAAAATTAAAACAGATTTTTCCTTATTTCTTAGAAGAAAAAAAATATTTTTAACAGACTCTAGTTATTCAGATAGTTACATCCTGAGTGCCTTACGGTATTCTCTTCTTTCCTTCTTTCTTTCTTTCTTTTTTTTAATGGAGAAAGTTTGGGTGGAAAGAATCTACCTTCTTGCTAGTATCATCCAATGGAAAATTTAGAACCATATTCATTTAATGGGGCATGAACAGAACAAGTAATTATATACTTGGTTTTTGCCTTTCATTAAAATCTCTGTCAAATATGAAAAGCACAGAAGAGCCAATTTATGGCTATGATTATCTATACATAGATGCAATTGACAGGCCTACATATAGAATAAATTATAAAATTTTAGAGGGCAATTAGATTCAAAGTACTCCTTCATCAAAATACATAATGTAGTATTCTAAGCATATAATTATGAGATTGAGGTAAATTTACAATATTGGCATGTGGATAAAAGTCCTTTGCAGTGAGAAATTCCAAGTGCCAACAAACTCAGTATTTTACTGTTGATTTCAACGTGTATGTTTGATCTGTCACATTTATACTGTATTTAACCATCTCCTATTCTTTCCTGTCAACTTCCTTAAAAAAAAAAAAATTAAATTAAATACCCTCTCCCAAATCATGAGATCTCTGCTCAAGGCTCATCATAAAAAGTCAGGTAAGAAAGATAAACATTTTTTTAGTGATAGAAAACAGATCATTAAATATGGTTAGAACAAAGGTAGTTTTCAAACTGAATCCACAGGTTGGCACTATTTCCAATGACATACTTTATAACTCTTCAGAGGGGAAGACAAAACAGAGCAACAAGAACAATAAAAAGATAACAGGAACCCTATACTTTGCAGGAATTGAACTGCCTTACCTAGCATAAGTGGTAAGATATATCCTCATTTTTAGATTTTCTATGAATGCTGGTCTAAGTACTTCTGCAACAAAGTAACATTGACCTTGGAGGAGAAAGTAAGATGGGGAAAAGAAAGTGTGTGGGAAATAAATTATCTCCTTAGTTAAACTTCACATATTGCATAGAAGAATCTGGCATTGGAGCTGGGTAGCTGGAATATGCCACCTGTTGTCATTGTCATTTTGATTACTATTTGTTTTGTATTCACAGCCACTTTTATTCCACTACTTGAATGATACAGTTAAAAAGACTCATCTGTATATTTCTTAGTAGATTATGCTGACCATATTGTGAAGTTAGTGATGAAAGATGCATTATTATTTGAAAATGCATTTAAAGATGCATTTTAAAGATGCATTTATTATTTGAAATACCTTTGTAGAAAAATATTTATAAAGGCTGTTGGGTCTTTTGGAAAAAAAAAGAAAAACAAGACTAAGTGTCTTAGTTCAGGCTGCTATAACAAGTAACCACAGACTGGGTTACTTAACAGAAATTTATTTCTCACAGATCTATAGGCTGGGAAGTCCAAGATCAAGGCTCTGGCAGATCTGAAATCTGGTGAGTGCGACCTGTCTCGTTTGCAGACAGCCACGTTATCATTGTACGCCCTGCCATCAAAGAGAGTGTGTGTGTGCTCACATGAGTCACATTACCCCCTTACAGAGACACTAATCCCATTCATGGAGGTTCTACCTTGAACCTCCCAAGTGCCCCACCTCCTAATACAATTAAATTATATTGGGGGTTAGGATTTCAACGTAAGAATTTTGGGAGATAAAAACATTCAGTCCGTAGCAGATAATTACACTCATGAGTGACTAAGATTTATTAAAACTGATTGTAAATACTGGTTAAATTCTAAAAGGATTCTGCCCATGGCAGAGCAAACATATTTCCTATACTTATATAGTTTGTCTTGTTTTTTTTTTTTAATATCTTATTTATTTGACAGAGAAAAATCACAACTAGGCAGAGAGGCAGGCAGAGAGATTGGAGGAAGCAGGCTCCCCGCGGAGCAGAGAGCCCGATGCGGGGCTCGATCCCAGGACCCTGGGATCATGACCTGAGCCGAAGGCAGAAGCTTCAACCCACTGAACCACCCAGGCACCCCATAGTTTGTCTTGTTTTATTCTATTATATACATAGATAAATATATATATATATATAATGTAATTATTACATATGATAAATACACATTAGATTTTAGGTTAAAATGAAAGTTTATATTATGTACCTTTATGTACCTGTTTAGGATTCTGTGCTTTGACTGAGTTTTAAATGCAAAGGCAAACAGAATTTCTGTTTTCTCGCTCTCAACTCATGACTGAATAAGTGTATAAATAAAGCCTTCATGTGTGGAGAAGGTAACTTACTTAAGATAGCTTAGAAACATGTTTAAAGTGATGAGTTCCTGTCACTTTAGTTTTCTGAACTAAACAACTCTCGTAGGTTTATAGTTCATTTTTAAGTCTTTCATCAAATGTGTATAAGAACAACAAAAAAATTATTGTTCGACCACTGAAGTGTAATCTGGCCTTATTCATTAACTAAACATTATATTTCACTTTTCATTGTTAATTCAAAAATAATAACTTTTTAGCTTGTCCATTTACCTTAGAAATGTATTTGCAGTTTTCTCAGATAGCATTAGCAGTAGACCATAAATAAAAAGAAATCACTTATAGGTACATACTTTTCTCCTGTAGTCCTCTATGGATTAGATACAAAACTTTTGTCAGTTAAGTGAAATCTCTGTGTACCTCCCACCTGAAGTCAGCAATGGAAACATTTCATCAGGAGCAGGAGCCAGACGGTAGGGGGTTTAAAAATGTGCTGGACTACCCCTGCAATAAGGAAGGAAAATTTCTGTGTTTTGTTTCTGAATTCTCCCAGAGAGGACTATGATTTAGCAATGCCTCTGGAAGAGGCAAGGATTCCATTACTTCTCAGACACTGGATACCTATTTGAACTGCTTATAATTATAATAATCTTACTACTGTCATTATTTGCCAGTGAAAGAACATTCCTTTGGGTTGTTCTTCATCTGTGTGCCTATTACAACATACTGCTCGTGGATCCTGACAATAGCATCCATTAAAAGTGTATTGCTCATTGCTAAATTCTAGAGGGAAAATCTGTGGTTTATTTATCATTGAATTTATTCATCTATGCTTTTATATTAGAGAACTTTTCTAGAACTTGAATTAATGACTTGAAAACTGCATCTCAGCATTTGCCCTCAGATCATTTTATTGTCTAGAGGGAAGCCTTTTAAGTAGGGTTACATTTTACTGACATACTTGCAAGATCTAATTTTCAATTTTATCTGCATTGGGAATAGATCAGATGAACAGATAACTTTTTCAATCTTTCTGAGCTTTTCAAAACCTATATCCTTTGTGTCTTTGGGTTCTTATTTATTGTTTTACCATGTACAATTCTGATCTTTCCTGGAAACTCTTAGCTCCCAATTATCTATTTTTTAATGTACTCATACAAACAGAAAAATAACAATCATACTCAAGTGGCAACAATTCTGTAAAGGTTATAAGACAGAACAGATTTCTCTAAAAAGGAAAATCAATACTTAAGTGGGAATATGTATGCAGATGATGCTTTGTCTGATGATTTTTTCCTCTAGGACTTGCTTTAAATTGTATGTCCCTCCAAAGGCCAGCATTTTTCTTCTTCTTTTACCACTTTGTTTTTATTTTCACCTTTGTTTGTTAGCAGTTCCAAAAATTTGTACTTTATGGCTCCCAGTCTCCTGATATTCCAACTGACCAGGTCTAGGAAGAAAGATTAAATGTGACACATGCACACAAACCCACACAGCCCCTGTGGGAAGATGTTGCTTCACGTTGTGCATTTATCTTGGTTTCTGGGAGGAGGCTTTTTGTGGGAACCCCTTTGCTTCAAGCCACACCTGGAACAACAACACGGGCATCTCAAAATTCTTTCCTAATGAGCCCATATCAAAGCAGAGACTATAACTTGCTGAGTAAGCAGAAAGTCTGGCAAGTAATGAAACCACTCACCAGTGCTAAAATTTTTGGAATCTAATTACCTTTTTCCCAGGGACTATGAGGCCCATTATGAGTCCATTAAGGAATAATATCTTTATTTTGACTTTGTAGACATTTTCATTATTGTATTTTAATGACTTTATATGGTGGAGGATTGTCTAGTCTAAATCACTGTTCAGCTGATGATGTTTTAGGGCACTCTTGGTTTTTTGATTGGTTTAAGATTTTTTTTTTTTTTTTTTGTGGGCTTACCTTTCTATATGTAAAATACCCAAACAATTTGGATTCCTGATTTTAGAAAGGTATTGATTAGAAAACAGTGACCAGACATAACTTTTGTTTTTAATAATCCTATATTAATGGTAATTCTATTGAAGATGTTTGCGGGTTATTTTCCCCCCTTCAGAGTTACTCACTAGACTGGAGGTTCAGTATTCTCAAGAAGAGACCTCTAGTTCTAAGAAGCATGCTGAAATCATTTACCAAGAAATGTTTACTGAATATCTACTCTGTATAATTCACCGTGAAAACACTGAAAGGCAGTAGGAGACAGACTGATTACCTTTATGAGATTACAGTCCAGGGGTAGATGGAGACATTAATCAATATTTGCAATATCAGATCAGTGTGTTGATGAAGTAAATTACTTCCGTGGAGGTGGGAGGGCTGACTAGTCTGAGGTCAGGCAAGTCTTCCTAAGGAATTAGGTGATGAAGGAATTCACAGTTAGTGGGGGCAGATGACCATTCTAGGCTTGAGAAGAGCATATGCAAAGGTTCTACAATGGGAAGAATGTGGCCCCTGGTGAGGGGGAGCAAAAAAAGGATGATAAAGTCCAATAGTTACCAAAAGAAAGGTTTTTTTCTGATTCAAGTACCAACTTATAAGAACTACACAGAAAAAAAATCATAAGAGAAATAAACTTATTAACATTCATAAACTTTGAGTTATAGAATCCAAATTCATTTGTGAGAACCCTATAAATTTTGATTTAGTTCAAGTTCTGCACCAACTTGATTTAGGAAACTGTATTTTAACATTATTGCTTTGACTTTCCTAGTTGTTAAAGTGCCTTTCAGTTCCCACCCTTAACAATCTGAACTTGTTACTTTTAATAGCTTGTCATACAGTTCAATCTACAGCAAACTAAAAGCTAAATCAATCTTCTCTATTTGTCCAAGAATTTACCACCAGAATAGGTGGGAAGGTTCTGTCTCTGTATCCTTTTATGTTCTATTTCCTTTTCTTTCATTATCTTCTAGTAAATATTCTCATTTACCAACACTGCCTTTAGTTTTCACCTGAGGTTTCTGCTAGAAAGACTTTATTTAGCTTGGTCTGCTGCTGCTTTCTATCTCCTTTAGCTTCTCATATACTTCTGGAGGGAAGAATGTTTCCAACTCATTTCTTTATCCCTGCTGCTTAGCAAGGCCCCTGGAACATATTAGATGTTTACTAAATACACTCTTAACTTTTTTTCAGAAATGTCAGTGAAAACTCTCTCTTCCGATTTTCCTTTGGGAGGGTTATTTTAAGGGGGTGGGAAGAGCTCCATAAGGCAGGGTTTTTTGTTTTATTTTGTTTTGTTTTGTTTTAGTCTCTAGTTTATACCTACTCCTTAGAATAGCATCTGACATATAATAGGCATTATATAAATCTCCTTTGAGTAAATGATTTAATTAATCATATTTTCTAAAGCATTGTATATGAATTTTAAAAACTTGAATATTGGTACTGTAATGAAATGATCAAAAATATTTTAAGGCAAAAGCAAAAATGACATGGAATTTACTTCTAAATACTTTCCTGTTATTTAGCAAACTATGTGCTGTGTCATTTTTCAGTACTTGCTACACTTACCTGACATAGTGCAGGTTACTGTTAGGTAGTTAAAATATACCTGAATAAATAATATTTTGATTCAAGATTATCCTGCTCTAAGACACTTAAGTAACTACATTTACTGACGATGTTGGCTGTGGTCCAAATGCAAAATATCAGGGTTATTAAATTTACTTGTTGGCATTTGATCTGCTAATTTCTGTTTAAAGAAAAAGTCCTTGACATTTCAGAAGTTATTTCCAATCATTGCAGTTACAGTGGGTTTTATACTTCTTTTCCTTGCCAAAAAAGGGGGGGAGGAATCATATAAAGCTGTAATAGCAGAAATTGAATAAATATTGTCATTTGACTACAGTAACTTTCTATGACATCCCAGCCATGCTGATGAAAAGGCAGCCCAAGAATCCCTAGGTATGAGAATCACTCACTGTTATGGTAGGCAGAGGGCTATGCACCCTCAGAGATACTGCAATCAGGGTGACCGCTGCTGCCGTATTTAAGTGAGTGATCAGTGTCAAGTTCTAGGCGCTTGGTTTAAGCTCTCATCTACAAGCCAGTGAGGCAGGAATGGTTCCTTACAGAAATCGTACTCTGATATCTCAATTTTCTTTCTAGGGTTTTAGCTGATGCCATATATGTTCTCTAGTATAGGCTTAGACAAGAGTCTCACAATTAAAAGGAAAAAATTTCCAGCATTAGAAATTAAACATGTGTCAATACTTTTGAGAGCTCAATCAATTGCAGATATAAAACCGTTTTTATATTCTGATTCAAGTTAAAAATGCTATAAAAATAACAACTGGGGGGCGCCTGGGTGGCTCAGTGGGTTAAAGCCTCTGCCTTCGGCTCAGGTCATGATCCCAGGGTCCTGGGATTGAGCCCCACATCGGGCTCTCTGCTCAGCGGGGAGCCTGCTTCCTCCTCTCTCTCTGCCTGCCTCTCTGCCTAGTTGTGATTTCTCTCTAATAAATAAAATATTAAAAAAAAGACAACTGGGGCAATATGAGTAGATTTTGATGATATTAAGACATTGTTTCCTTTAGATAAGTGTGATAATGACATTACTGTATTTAAAATGGTCTATTTACAAATAAAATTATGTGATATTTGGGATTGGTTTCCCAATGATCCAGCAAGGAGAGCCAGTTGCAGGTATGAGTGAAACAAGATTGATTTTGAGGCAATAACCATTAAAACTAGGTGATGGGTCCATGAGGTTCAATATAGTATTCTCTTGTCTTTTGTATACATTTTACTTCTATAACAGTTTAAAGAAAAAACTAGAAGCAAAACTTTCATATATGAAAGAGAAGCCTGAGTAGGAAGAAAAGAAGGAAAAATTAAGTCTGCCTACACAGAGCTCTCCCTTCCCAATCTATGTTGCATACAAAACTAGAACTACCACTTTTAAGCAAGTACTTTCTATCTCTTCTGTAATTTTTTTACCCAACTATATCTTCAGTTATTTTAAGAGAAAGCAGTTTCCTTCAATTATTTTTGTATCTTCTACAATATATAGAAGAAGCAAATATACTTTACTAATTTTTAACTAGAAGTAAAATGAAAATTTCTATTACAGTAACCACAGTATTTAAATTAAGATTAAAAACAATGTAAACAGATGAATACATTAAGCAGATGAAAACTCAGGAAAGATTTTATTCTAGCAAACTACCCCAAACCACAAGGTGGTGAACAGAATAGAAATCTCAAAAAGAATGATCATTGGTCAATAGAAGAAATATAAGCACAGTAAATAAGTGGAGGGCACCTAAAGATAAGGACAAAATACAATTGGGGAAATCACCTCTTGTAATTAACTTCTTCCTTCCATTGTGAGTAATGCTGCAATGGACATAGGAATACAGAGAACAATCAGATAATGTTTTATTTCCTTTGACGTACAACGCAAAAGGAGGATGATGGCTGGATCCTACAGTAATTCTAGTTTTTATCGTGAGGAAAGTCCACACTACTTTCCGCAGTGGCTGTACCAGTTTACTTCCAACCACTAGAGCACAGTGTTCCCTTTTTCCCCTGTTCTTGAGCATCAGCTATCTTTTGTCTTTTTTTTTTTTAAGTTTTTTTTTGATTTGTTTATTTACAGCATAACAGTGTTCATTGTTTTGGCATCACACCCAGTGCTCCATGCAGTACGTGCCCTCCCTATTACCCACACCTGGTTCCTCAACCTCCCCCCCACCGCCCCTCCAAAACCCTCTGGTTGTTTTTCAGAGTCCATAGTCTCTCATGGTTCATCTCTCTTTCCAGTTTCCCTCAACCCCCTCTCCTCTCCATCTCCCCATGTCCTCCGTGTTCTTTGTTATGCTCCACAAATAAGTGAGACCATATGATACTTGACTCTCTCTGCTTGACTTATTTCACTCAGCATAATTTCTTCCAGTCCCATCCATGTTGCTACAAAAGTTGGGTATTCATCCTTTCTGATGGAGGCATAATACTCCATTGTGTATATGGACCACATCTTCCTTATCCATTCATCCGTTGAAGGGCATCTTGGTTCTTTCCACAGTTTGGCGACCGTAGCCATTGCTGCAATAAACATTGGGGTACAGGTGGCCCTTCTTTTCACTACATCTGTATCTTTGGGGTAAATACCCAGCAGTGCAATTGCAGGGTCATAGGGAAGCTCTATTCTTAATTTCTTCAGGAGTCTCCACACTGTTCTCCAAAGTGGCTGCACTAACTTGCATTCCCACCAACAGTGTAAGAGGGTTCCCCTTTCTCCACATCCTCTCCAACAAACGTTGTTTCCTGTCTTGCTAATTTTGGCCATTCTAACTGGTATCAGATGGTATCTCAATGTTGTTTTAATTTGAATCTCCCTGATGGCTAGTGATGATGAACATTTTTTCATGTGTCTGATAGCCATTGGTATGTCTTCGTTGGAGAAGTGTGTGTTCATATCTTCTGCCCATTTTTCGATATGATTATCTGTTTTGTGTGTGTTGAGTTTGAGAAGTTCTTTATAGATCCTGGATATCAACCTTTTGTCTGTACTGTCATTTGCAAATATCTTCTCCCATTCCGTGGGTTGCCTTTTTGTTTTGTTGACTGTTTCCTTTGCTGTGCAGAAACTTTTGATCTTGATGAAGTCCCAAAAGTTCATTTTTGCTTTTGTTTCTTTTGCCTTTGGAGACATACCTTGAAAGAAGTTGCTGTGGCTGATATCGAAGAGGTTACTGCCTATGTTCTCCTCTAGGATTCTGATGGATTCCTGTCTCACGTTGAGGTCTTTTATCCATTTCGAGTTTATCTTTGTGTACGGTGTAAGAGAATGGTCAAGTTTCATTCTTCTACATATCGCTGTCCAGTTTTCCCAGCACCATTTATTGAAGAGACTGTCTTTTTTCCATTGAATATTTTTCCCTGTTTTGTCGAAGATTATTTCACCATAGAGTTGAGGGTCCATATGTGGGCTCTCCACTCTATTCCACTGGTCTATGTGTCTGTTTTTATGCCAGTACCACGCTGTCTTGGTGATCACAGCTTTGTAGTAAAGCTTGAAATCGGGTAACGTGATGGCGCCAGTTTTGTTTTTTTTTTTCAACATTTCCTTAGCAATTCGGGGTCTCTTCTGATTCCATACAAATTTTAAGATTATTTGCTCCAGCTCTTTGAAAAATACTGGTGGAATTTTGATCAGAATGGCATTAAAAGTATAGATTGCTCTAGGCAGTATAGACATTTTAACAATGTTTATTCTTCCAATCCAAGAGCATGGAACAGTCTTCCATCTTTTTGTGTCTTCTTCAATTTCTTTCATGAATGTTCTGTAATTCCTCAAGTACAGGTCCTTTACCTCTTTGGTTAGGTTTATGCCCAGGTATCTTATGGTTCTTGGTGCTATAGTAAATGGAATTGATTCTCTAATTTCCCTTCCTGTATTTTCATCGTTAGTGTATAAGAAAGCCACTGATTTCTGTACATTGACTTTGTATCCTGCCACGTTACTGAATTGCTGTATGAGTTCTAGTAGTTTGGGGGTGGAGTCTTGGGGGTTTTCCATATAAAGAATCATGTCATCTGCAAAGAGAGAGAGTTTGACTTCTTCATTGCCAATTTGGATACCTTTTATTCCTCTTTGTTGTCTGATTGCCATTGCTGGAACTTCTAATACTATGTTGAACAAGAGTGGTGAGAGTGGGCATCCTTGTCATGTTCCTGATCTCAACGGGAAGGCTGCAGGCTTTTTCCCATTGAGGATGATATTTTGCTGTGGGTCTTTCATAAATAGATTTTATGAAGTTCAGGAATGTTCCCTCTATCCCTATACTTTGAAGCGTTTTCATCAGGAACGGATGCTGGATTTGTTTTTCTGTATCAATTGAGAGGACCATGTGATTCTTCTCTCTTCTCTTATTGATTTGTTCTATCACATTGATTGATTTGCGAATGTTGAACCAAACTTGCAGCCCAGGGATGAATCCCACCTGGTCATGGTGGATAATCTTTTGAATGTGCTGCTGGCTCCTGTTTGCTAGGATCTTGTTGAGAATCTTTGCATCCACATTCATCAGTGATATTGGTCTGAAATTCTCCTTTTTGGTAGGGTCTTTGCCTGGTTTGGGGATCAGGGTAATGCTGGCTTCATAAAAAGAGTCTGGAAGTTTTCCTTCAGCTTCAATTTTTTGGAACAGCTTCAGGAGAATTGGTGTTATTTCTTCTTTCAAAGTTTGGTAGAATTCCCCAGGGAATCCATCAGGTCCTGGGCTCTTGTTTTTTGGGAGGTTTTTGATCACTGCTTCAATCTAGATATCGGTCTATTCAGGTTGTCAATTTCTTCCTGGTTCAATTTTGGGAGTTTGTAGTTTTCCAGGAATGCATCCATTTCATCTAGGTTGCTTAGCTTATTGGCATATAACTGTTGGTAATAATTTCTGATGATTGTTTCTATTTCCTTGGTGTTAGTTGTGATCTCTCCCTTTTCATTCATAATTTTATTAATTTGGGCTTTCTCTCTTTTCTTTTGGATTAGTGTGGCCAATGGTTTATCGATCTTATTGATTCTTTCAAAAAACCAGCTTCTAGTTTCATTGATACGTGCTACTGTATCTCTCGTTTCTACCTCATTGATCTCTGCTCTAATCTTGATTATTTCCCTTCTTGCATGTGGAGTTGGTTTGATTTGTTGTTGATTCTCCAGTTCTTTAAGGTGTAGAGACAGCTGGTGTATTCTGGATTTTTCAATTTTTTTGAGGGAGGCTTGGATGGCTATGTATTTCCCCCTTAGAACCGCCTTTGCTGTATCCCATAGGTTCTGGACCGAAGTGTCTTCATCCTCATTGGTTTCCATGAATTGTTTAAGTTCATCTTTGAACTCCTGGTTGATCCAAGCATTCTTAAGCAAGGTGGTCTTTAGCTTCCAGGTGTTTGAGTTCCTTCTGAACTTTTCCTTGTGATTGAGTTCCAGTTTCAAAGCATTGTGATATGAGAATATGCAGGGAATAATGTCAGTCTTTTGGTATCGGTTGAGTCCTGCTTTGTGACCCAGTATGTGGTCTATTCTGGAGAAGGTTCCATGTGCACTTGAGAAGAATGAGTATTCTGTTGTTTTAGGGTGGAATGTTCTGTATATGTCTATGAGGTCCATCTGGTCCAATGTTTCATTCAATGCTCTTATTTCTTTATTAATTTTCTGCTTCGATGATCTGTCTATTTCTGAGAGAGGCGTATTAAGATCTCCTACTATTATTGTATTCATATCAATATGACTCTTTATCTTGATTAATAGTTTTCTTATGTAATTGGGTGCTCCCATATTGGGGGCATAGATATTCACAATTGTTAGATCATCGTGGCAGATAGTCCCTTTAAGAATTATGTAGTGTCCTTCTGTATCTCTGACTACAGTCTTTAGTTTAAAATCTAATTTATCTGATATGAGAATCACTACCCTGGCCTTCTTTTGAGGCCCATTGGCATGAAAGATGTTTCTCCATCCCTTCACTTTCAGTCTGGGTGTATCCTTAGGTTCAAAATTGGTCTCTTGTAGACAACATATGGATGGGTCCTGTCGTTTTATCTAATCTGCAACCCTGTGTCATTTTATGGGCGCATTTAGGCCATTCACATTGAGAGTGATTATTGAGAGATAGGTTTTTATTGTCATCGTGTTGCCTTTGAAGTCTTTCTGTCTGTAGATTGTTTCTATATTTCTGTTCAATGATATTCTTAGGATTTTTTCTCTTTTATAGGACCCCCCTTAATATTTCCTGCAGTATCGGCTTGGTGGTTGCATAGTCTTTTAAGCCTTGCCGGTCTTGGAAACTCCTTATCTCTCCATCCATTTTAAATGTCAGTCTTGTTGGATAGAGTATTCTTGGTTGCATGTTCTTCTCATTTAGTACTCTGAATATATTTTGCCAGCCCTTCCTGGCTTGCCAGGTCTCTGTGGAAAGGTCTGACGTTATTCTAATGGGTTTTCCTCTGTATGTAAGGGGCCTCTTTGTCCTAGCTGCTTTTAAGAGGGTCTCTCTTGAAACATATTTCCTCATTCTAACTATAAGATGTCGTGAGGACTTTTGAGAATCTAAAATCTTGGGAGGAAATCTTTCTGCCTCTAGTACATGAACGTTGTTTCCATTCGTGAGATTGGGAAAATTTTCATAGACAACTTCTTCTACTATATCTTCTAGACTTCTTTCTTTTTCCTCCCCTTCAGGGATTCCAATAATTCTGATGTTGGAACGTTTCATGGCATCGTTTATTTCCCTGATTCTGTTTTCATGGCTTCTGAGCTGTTTGTTCCAGGCTTCCTCCTGATCCTTTCTCTCTGTTTGTCCTCCAGATCACTAATTCTATCTTCTGTCTCAGTTACCCTAGCTTTTAGAGAATTTAGATTAGATTGGAACTCATTGAGAGCATTTTGAACATCATCCCTGGTGGCTTTCATTTCTGCCCTAACATTGTGAACATCATCCCTGGTGGCTTTCAGTTCTGCCCTAATCAATTCTGTTTGGTCATCCATGGCTTTCTCCAACCTAGCTATTGCCTGGATAATTGTTAGTCTGAATTCCTTTTCTGACATATTGTCTATGTTGATATCCATTAGCTCTGTTGCAGAAGGCCCATCCTCTGTATTTTTCTTCTGTTGGGTATTCCTCCTCCTAGTCATTTTGGTAAGAGATGACTGAACAGATGCAGCTGGACTTATCGATTGTGGTGCAGTCAATGTGCACCCTGGAACGCTTCTGTACAATCAGGATTCCCCACCCAAATGAGAGAAAAAAGAAAAGAAAAAGAAATAGAGAAGAAGAAAAAAAAGGGGGGTGGGAGAGAGAGAGATAGGAAAAAAAGGGAAGATAAAAGAGAAGGCTCAGCCCAAGTGGGCCACAAGGTAAGATTTGTGAAGTATACAAACAAAAACAGACAAACAAAAAGAGTGATGAAAGTATATGACAAGAGAAAAAAATATGTATATATAAGCAAAAAAAAGGGAAGAACCTCATCAGAAAGAACCCCAAGTATAAGATTTATATATTATCAGGACAAACACAAATTCACAGAAACACTGACAGAAGGAAAAATTGGGAGAGTGGTTATAAATTCTCAGTGTGGGTGAGGAAGGTTATTTTGATTCTTCCTGAAGGTATCTTGATGTTTATGTTAAGGGACTCAACTTTCCTAAATTACAGGGGGATTAGAAACTGGTTTGCCTATAGGGGTAGCATTGATTGGGGAAAGGGGATTACCTTGAAGTTTAACTCTATATGTATAGTAGAAAATAAAAATTAAAAAAGAATAAACTAGACTAAACTAAGTTAAAATTAAAAAAGAATTTAAAAAATAGAAAAGCAAAAGAAAAACACGGGTGTATGTATCAAAAAGTTCAGGTTAGAAGGTTATTAAAGAATTTGATGTACTGGACATCTCAGTGTGATGGTAAATAGGTTAAAAAATTATCTGTATGTATAAAAAAAAAAACCCAGAATATTGGTAATGAGTTAAAAATAAAAGTTGTATTTATGAAGTAGTGGTGGTTGTTCTCTTGTAGTCTTTTTTTTTTTTTTTTCTTCCTTCCTGGTTGGTTTTCTGGGGGAGGGGCCTGCCAAGTGGGTTTTCAGACAATGATGTTCCCTGAGTTAGGTCCTCCAGCTCCCCTCAAGGGGCTGAGCTCTGAGGAAACTGTTTATTTTCAGCCTTTTGTTCTCTGGGGGTTTTTAATGTTCTTTCATCTGCTTTCTCTCGCCTTGACAGCTTTTTTTTTTTTTTTTAAGATTTTATTTATTTATTTGCCAGAGAGAGAGAGATCACAAGTAGGCAGAGAGGCAGGCAGAGATAGAGGAGGAAGCAAGCTCCCTGCGGAGCAGAGAGCCCCATGTGGGGCTCGATCCCAGGACCCTGAGATCATGACCTGAGCCGAAGGCAGCGGCTTAATCCATTGAACCACCCAGGCGCCCCTCGCCTTGACAGCTTTTGATGGTTTTTGGAGGTTTAGAGGAGAGCAAACTGCACCCCGACCTCCCTCTCAGAGAGAAGCCTCAGAATGTTTTGCAAAAGCTGCTGGCAGAGTCGGTTCTGAGTCACTGTCCCTGGGGATGCAGGAGCTCCTCGTTGTACCCAAAACCAGGGCAGCGGTGGCTGTCTAGGCAGCTCCACACCGCCAGAGAGGTTCCGAGCAGAGATCGCACACTGAGATTTTCCCGCTGTCCCGGGCTGGGAATGTCTGGTTTTTCCGGATGCCAGAGCTCCAGGCTAGCGCCTGTGAGCACCTATCTCAAGGGAGGGTGTGGGACAGGTGCGTTTCAGGATTGCCGTCTGGCCAGGTTCCCAGCCCCTCACGGGAGCCAGACCCCACTCGTTCTGGGCCGCGCTGGCGTTCAGGCGCACTGGCGGCTCAGGGACTGAAACCTGATTTCTCTGCTGCACTCTTTCTGGCTCAGCACCAGGGGAGGCTGTCCTGGGTCCGGGGACTTAGGTCCCTGACCCTAACCTCCCAGGTTCCCACTATTACCCCCCCACGATCCTTTGCTCTTTGTTTTTTGAGTGCTTTCAACCAGACTCCAAGTTAATGCTGGTCCCCAGACGCAGGGCACTCTCGTGTTGGGGTGTTACTTTCCGATCAGTCACCTCTGGTGGCTCCCTCCCCCTTTTGTTTATCTTCCGATATCAGTCGGACGTTCCCAGTCTGCTTTACCTGCCACTGGCGTCTTCTGCTCCTGTAGAGATCCAGACGTGTATAATTCTGATCTCAGGCTGATTTCATGGGTGGTCGGAGTTCTTTGGTAGGTAATCAGCTCACTTTAGGGTACAGGTTGAAAGGAGTCTCCTCCTACTTCCCCGCCATCTTGACTCCCCCTCTATCTTTTGTCTTTTTGATAAAACATGTGGGAGGTGATAGCTCCCCATGCATTTGATTTGCATTTCCCTGGTGATGAGTAACATTGAACTTCTTCTCATGTGTCTTCGGCCATTTGGTTCTCTTCTGTGGAAGAACGTCTATTCAGGTCCTTTACTGAGTTACTTGGCTTTTTGCTAATAAGTAGTAGGGGTTTCTATTATATTTAAATATTAACCCTTTATTGGATATGTGGTTTGAAAATATTTTTTTCTCATTCCATAAGGTTGCCTTTTCATTCTGTTAATGGTTCCCTTTGTTGAAGCTTTTTAATTGGACGGCATCACACTTCTTTATTTTGTTTTCATTGTGGCTGTCCAGTTTTCCTACACTGTTTGTTGAAGAGATTATTTCCCCTAGTGTGTATTCTTTGTTCTTTGTCTGAAAAGCAAGTGACTATATGTGTATGGGTTTATTTCTGGGCTGTTTTGTTCCATTCGTATAAATGTTTTAATGCCAATACCACATTATTTTGATTACTGTAGCTTTGTAATAGAGTTTACATGCAAGGAAGTGTGATGCCTCCAGTTTTGTCCTTTCTCAACATTGTTTAACTGTCAAATGTCACTTAATAGGTGTACGAGGGAGGTGGCTCAGTTGCCCTTGCTGACATGTACAAATGGCTGGTCTCCCTTTATTCTGTCTGAGCCTTGGGTGAGGGAGGCAAGAAGAGCAAAGCTGAAGAAGTAGACCCAGCCTTAGAAGCCCACACAAGCAAAAACTTATTTTTCAATAGTGGTCGCTCTGCCTAGAGTTTCATTACTGGTGGAACCGTCACTCTGGAGCCTGGCCTACCTACAGCAGCATCTTTCTCTTTGCTTGTCTGGAAGATGGATGAGCTTCTGGCTTCTGATTCTATGAATCTACAGAATCTCACAATTTCATGTCAGGCCTGCTCAGGTAATGGCAACATGTATTTGGTTCCTGTCTTACCATCATTTTGCAAAGCATAATGTTCAAATAAAATGGTAATAAGGATCAATTCAGCAAATTACTGGGTAACTTACTTCACGACAACTGAGTTTTCCTCTGAAAACAGACCTCCTACTGGAAAGCATACAGCAGTTTGTGTTAAGTGGGTAGGAAGTAGTTCTTTGTAGAAAGAACTTATGCTTATTACTGGTTTGGCTGATTTAGAAAGAGTACATGAAATCAACGTGTAGCATCAGATACTCTATTTGCTTCTCTTTAGTATATAACCTCGGGTATCTTTATGATGAGGATAATGACAAGGGAAGAGGAGATGATGACTTTTGAGACTAGATAGAATTTATACTTCATGGTCTTCAGAGGTGCTTTAAGAACCTTGATGGCTTATAGCCATCCTAGATCAATGATATTAGAATTTCTTTGGGCAGAACTTGGGCCCCTTGCATAGCCAGATCTGAAAAAGAATGACATAGAAGACACAACCCACTCATTAATTGAAGTTTCCACTTCTCAGTAAGCTTTAGTGGTAGATCAGGATCAACTGAAATACAACACTTTTTATTTGTTCTCTTATCACCACTTAGAGTCTGTATGAAATTGCCCAATTATCTTTCCACTCTGAGCATCAGTCTACAAGCTTGAAATGATGCCATGTGTCCCTCAGGGTGGGTCTGGGCATTAAATGAGTTAATACACCTAGTACATATCAGATTATCCAGAACATACTAATCACTAATGAACAGAGGCTAATGATTTAACTTCTATATTTCTAGAACAGTCTAGTAGATCTTGGGAATATTAAGGAAATAGACACTCAAATAATGTTTTGTATTCTGTGGTTCAGATGATAATCCAATTTGAGAAGTACCATTATGGATAAACTTCCCAGGCTTTGAAACAAGACTGTCCTAGAGTTAAACTGACCTATCTATTTACTAGCTTTGCATTGTTGGAAAAGTCACTTAACATACTGAGCTTCAGTTAGTTCATCCATAAACTGGAGAGAAGACTCTCAGGGTTGTCATGAGAAACAAAGTAAATGTATGACCATGACATTGTACAGGGCATGTAGCAAGTTCTCAGAACATATCAGTTACTCTTATTTTATAATATGATTTTTTGTATACTTTAAAGAATTCATTCTGGAAAGGTGGTTAATGAAAACAGATTTGGCAAAAGGATAATAGGAGCACAAAAAGGAAGGTGATAAAAGTTGTACCTTATGTCTTCATTTTTTGATGCTTAACATTTGCTGTTCCTATAATTTTAGTAGGTAAAAATAGTTTGAATTGAGATGAACTAGTTTAAAAAATATTTAATGCTGGGGCGCCTGGGTGGCTTAGTGGGTTAAGCCACTGCCTTCGGCTCAGGTCATGATCTCAGGGTCCTGGATCAAGCCCCGCATCGGGCTCTCTGCTCAGCAGGAAGCCTGCTTCCTCCTCTCTGCCTGCCTCTCTGCCTACTTGTGATCTCTCTCTGTGTGTCAAATAAATAAAAATCTAAAAAATATATATATATTTAATGCTATTATTGCTGATGAAGGGATACACATCATTTAAAAGGTTATCTACCCCCTAATAAGATGATAATATGTAATAATGCTGAATGTGTAAAAATGGACAAGTAAGATGATAGGAAAAAATGTTCCTGGTAAATATGAATATCTGTGGGTACAATTGACCCTTGAACAATGCAGTGTTAGGGACATAGTCAAAAATCCCCATGAAACTTTTTAACCACCCCCCAAACTTAATTACTAATAGTCTACTATTGATTAGAAGACTTACTGACATAAACAATTGATTAACATATGTTTTGTATGTTATAGGTATCATATACTGCCAACTAAAGAAAATGCTATTCTATCAAAACCATAAAGAAAATGCCTTTACAGTGCTATATTGTACTGATGCAAGTAATACAGTAATACAATAAAGTAAGTTTGTCATTTGTTCACAAGATGAATCATCTGTCAGTACCTGCATCAGTATTGTCTTATGTGATACAAAACATTGTAGCTGTTGTGTATGACTAACACTAAACATCAAAAATGGAAAGATTATGTCAAAAAGAAACTGGTATAATGATTCATGCGTTGATAACAAAGAAGCAGCAATATTAATGCTTTATGATTGCTTAATGTAATTTATGTGATTGCTTCATGGTATCCTACCTTGTACCATAAGTGAATCATTATAAAAATTTTATGGCATACAGTATTACAGCTATATTCATACTATAGTATAGGAAACAATGTTAATTTGTTTTTTGAAAAACTACTTACCTGTCATGATAGGCTGATACAATTTCTTTAACTGGGGGAGAGACAGAGGCATACCATATGGCACTATAACTCTTCAAACAAAGCCATAAAGCCATAAGATAACACATTATTAATTTTATATGAAATATCACTCAACTTATGCCTTTGTAAGGATAGGTGAGCCACTTCCATTCAAGTCTTACACTGGATGTTCTACATGATAAATACCCAGGCCATGAAGATAGTAACACAAAAACGTCTCCTACAGTTCTTGCAGTAGAATTATTAGATTTTTAATTGAAGACACACATACTTCTATAAAATATAAGTTTATGAACTGTAATGCACATTGTTGTTCACTAAGTGGAAGTGGATCTCGTAAGTCTTCATCCTCATCATCTTCACATGATATAGGCTGAGGAGGGGTTGGTCTTGCTGGCTTGAGACGGAAGAGGTAGGTGGGGAGGGAGAAGAGGCTGACACACCCAGCTTAATTTCATGGAAATAGCTCATAAAAAATTTGTTTGAGTTTTTAGCCTTTTCATTTCTCTGAAAAAGTTTCTCTATGGTATCAAGCCTTCTTCCACTGTTTGCTTTAGTTTCAGTGCTCATGACCTAGAAGGGTTCATGTCATAAGAAAGTCAAAAGCAGTCTTGACTAACTGGCACCTGCCCAATTGGCCACAGTCAATTTGTTGTCTGACACTGCTGCTTCTATGTCTTCCTCCTCCTCATCCCAACTGGGCTCAGGAGCACTCCCCTCCATAAAGTCATCTTCTGGTAAGCAGCTCTTGAATTTCTTCAAGTTCTTATATGAAACTCTTCACCCTCAACTCTTTTTTTTTTTTTAAACAATATTTACAAACTCTTTTATGATTTCCTTGGTTGGCTCTGTCATAAATCCCGTGAAGTTATGTACAACGTCTGGAAACTGTTTCCTCTAGTAGGTATTGGCTTCAGGCTCTATGGTTTTCATGGCTTTTTCTATAGCCACAATGAATCTTTGATGGTATAATCCTTCCAGATTTTCATGATGCTGTATGAGGGTTCTCTTCCATAGCATTTTCAATCCTTTCCATAGAATATGGTGTGTACTGAGCTTCAAAGGTCCTTATGACCCCCTGGTCTAGAGACTGAATTAGAGGTTGAATTGGGGGCAAGTAAACCACTTCAACAACTTCCTATTCAGGAAAAAAAAAAAGTCAGAGGACTCAGATTAGTAAGGAAAAGAAGCAAGTGCTAGGATTTAAGGCAGGAATGGATAAGCTAACTGTGCTTTGTGCAAAAGCAGTTGGGTTTATGATCAGGACTGCCCTTATCTCTAAAGCTGCTAACCCCTGAGCTTTAAAGGAAAAAGATAAATACCAGCTGCCAGTCTTCTAGTTGTACAACAAGAAGGCCTGGACAACAAGAACCCCTTTTCTGGATTGGTCTTTGTCCCTGAAGGCAGGAAGTACCTTGCAGTAAGGGACGGCCTTTTAAAGTTCTTTTGGTATTGGACCATACTCCTGGCTACCCAGGACCCCATGAGTTCAATGTGACTTTTCATCTGCAATAAAAAAAAAAAAAAAAAAACAAAAAAAAACCTCAAGCAGATATCCTTTCTCCTCAGTGATTTTCTTAATGGTGTCTGGAAACTTGTCTACCATCTCTCTTGGTTGACAGAAGCTGCCTATTCTCCTACTATCATGACATTTTTTTTTTAAGTCAAACGTTTTTCTGAAACTAAACCACTCTTTGCTAGTTTTAAATCCCCCAGCTTTAGATCCTTCACTTTCCTGTTGCTTTTAATTGTCATATGATGACTTCCCTTTTTCTTGAATCATGTGTCTATAGGCATGCCTTCCTTATAGCAATCCTGCTCCCACATAAAAGCTATATTTTTGATACAAGATAAAAAGGTATTTTGTAAAAAGTACAAAGTTTTTGCTCCTGCTGGCATAGCTGCAGCAATGACTTCACAGTTTCCTTTTTTTTTTAAATTTTTCTAATAATGGTCCTTACCTTGAATTCATTTTATCTTGAGATGGTGGGCAACAGCAGCTGCAGACCTCAATCTATGGTACATAGCAAGCAATTCGGCTTTTCCTTGTAATGTCGTGACTTCTCTGTGCTTCCTGGGAGCACTCCCAGTGTCACTAGTGGCACTTTGTATGGCTCCCCTGGTGTTATTCAAGGTTTATGGCACTGCACTAAACACAATGAGAAATACCCAAGAACCACGAGAGATTGCTTTTCACTGCAATTTATTGAAGAGACAAACTGCTCATGCAGTGATAATTAGTGTCACATAGCATTTTAAGTGGATCCCTGCAATACTTGAGCTCACCACAATAGTAGCAGCAGGCAGCAGGGAAATTAGTCCAAGAGTACGGTATATACTACAGTTAATTTTGTGCAGTTATGATTTAATCCTCATCTTTAACATTTGTTTCCATTTCTCTTGACTGTGAATGGCACCATGTTAGGGTAAGTGTGTATTTACCTAAGTTTTGAGACATTTTATTTTATTTTTTTTTATTTTTTTTTTTTTTAGATTTTATTTATTTATTTGACAGACGGAGATCACAAGTAGGCAGAGAGGCAGGCAGAGAGAGAGGAAGGGAAGCAGGCTCGCTGCTGAGCAGAGAGCCTGATGCGGGACTCGATCCCAGGACCCTGAGATCATGACCCGAGCCGAAGGCAGTGGCCCAACCCACTGAGCCACCCAGGCGCCCCGACATTTTAAATTTAATAAAATATTTGTGTATATTTTATGGCAGCAAATAATGTAGACCAGTATCGACATGTATTTTATGTATTTCTGATGTATCCTTTTCTTAGTTTTGGTATTTCTAGGCTATATGGCTTATCTGCAAGCTTTTTCTTTTCCACTGAATCTCAGTAGTTGTTTTTAACATCCAAAGTTTAAACTATTAAGAGCTTCTCTAATTTTAATTCACTGTTGATATCTTCTGGACATATTATAATTTTGTTTATTATATTAAGGGTGAATTACAAATATTTTTGCCTCTAGAAATAACAGGTTTGCTGACTTTGCTAGATATTGCATAATGTATTTCTAAATAAAATATCATAACTTCTCACTTTTGGAATTTAATTGCATCTTGATTTGTCATGGATTGAGTAAAATGTTTCCTATTACAGTGATAGGAGTTAACGGTTCTGTAGTCCTGAAAAGTTCTATTAATTGTTCCTAAGAAATAAGATGACAAGGTTGATAAATTTATTATAGACCAAGCTTGAGCTCTCTTTCATGGGGACGAGTGGAACAAAACTCCAAAAGAACTGCCAAGACCCTAGATTTCCTGAATAATACTAACCTGAGGCTGGTGAGCTCCATGCTAAGCCCTTTTCCTATACCCCTGTGGTATTTACTCCATTTTATTCTTTTTTATCTTCTTATTTTGGCATAATTTCAGGCTTAATGAAGAGGGGAAGAGAACAGTGTAGAGATTTCCCTATAATCTTTGTCCAAGTTCCTCAGATGTTAACATGTTACCACATTTGCTTTTACTTCTCTCCTCTCCCTGTTTCTTTGCTATTGAGGAAATAAAATTACAAACAAAATCTCTCAACCCAGAAAACCTCTCCACAAAGGTACAAGAGAAAGAAAGTTTTATTGAATACGCATTAATCTAGAATGGGATGCTCTTCATAAGCAATGTGCTAAGAAATTACCTAGGCAAAAAGAAGTATCACCCTTTTATATGGCCCAGCAGGGACAGTGCCTTTGCAATTGGGAGCAAGGGACCCACTCAAGTTAGACTCCTACCCTTCCACAGAAAATGGGAGGTCTCTTTCCCTAGATGATTCCATTTCAGAGGTGGTTCCCAGATTTTTAAGAAAGAACATTGCTGGGTCTTAAAGCTGACAAGAGGCTTCCTTGGCTTCTAAAAAAGTTTGACATACCTTTCAAAGCTACTGAGAATACAGAGAAGTTGTCTAAGTTCATACTCACTGACTTTCAGTGGGGAGAATATTTGTATTTGCCCTTCCAACACACATGCGCAATTTTTACTCAGCACCTTTGGAGAGTAAATTCAGACATTTGTATTTTCTAATTTGCTTAATCCTTGAGTACACAGAAAATAGCTCTTAAGAACCACTAGCCTATACCACTGAGAAGTGTACCTACAAACCAGAGGTCCATATTTGTTTGAGCCCATACTATTATTTACTAAAGTTAATTTCTTTTTCTTGCCCCTTCAATGATGATTCAGGTGAAACATAGTTCATTTCTTTTTGTGTTTCTATGGCTTTGACCCACTCAAGTGCAGGAAACATGAACAGGGTTCCAAAGTCAGAACTGCACCAAAGGTAGCTTTAGAGAAGTGTCTTCACCAACCACCACCCCCGCCCCCCGCGTATTTCTTCTTTTCACTTTGTTCTCTCACTGGAAGGTACTGATCTTTCTATTCCCCAGTTTTTTCCTCATGCATTTCTTGGCACAAAAATGTGCAGATATCTATATATTTTCCTATTTCCTCTTATTTCTTACAAAAAGCATGTTAAAGACACTCTTACTTACTTTGCTTTTCACCTGACAGTTTATCCTAGACATCATTCTGTATTTGCTTCATAGAATCTTTGGGGATTTCTTTTTGTTTTTAAGAAATGTAGTACTGCATTGTGTGAATGTATGTTTTTTCTCAGCCATTACCCAAATAAAGTCATTTAGGAAATCATAATTAAGATTTTTTATTTATTTGACAGAGAGAGATCACAAGTAGACAGAGAGAGATCACAAGTAGGCAGAGAGGCAGGCAGAGAGAGAGGAAGGGAAGCAGGCTCCCTGCTGAGCAGAGAGCCCGACACGGGACTTGATCCCAGGACCCTGAGATCATGACCTGAGCCGAAGGCAGCGGCTTAACCGACTGAGCCACCCAGGCGCCCCATTGGCTTTTTTTTTCTAAAGGAAAGCTCTGATTGTATGTGTGTTTGTATGTAATCTCTATGCCCCATGTGGAGCTTGAACTCATGACCCTGAGATCAAGGGTCACATGCTCTATGGACTGAGCAGCCAGCCACCCCTTGTGGGGCATATCTAGAAATGGGTTGCTGGATAAAAAATATATTGTACAAATTTGACTTCTCACCAGTAGGGTATGGGAGTGCTTGTTCCCTTACAGCTTTGCCTTGCCAATGTGATTAGTAAAAGGAAAACTTTAGTTAGGATAATTTCAATTTTTACTTCTCGAGTACATTACCAAAATTCATATATTTTCAGACATTAAATAAATAAAATATAATGATATTTAAGCAATGACTTACTTTAGAAAACTTTACCAATATTTATGTATTATTTTCTACTTTTAAAAATCAAACCACATGCCCACTGTTCTGTCCTCTTATGTTCCACCTGGACAACATCTCATTTCATGTATATGGCAATGTCTTTGGGTTTACTAATAATTTCTGTTTGTCACCTATATACTTGTCTAAATGTCTTCAATCTAGAAAAAAATAATCATTAAGTTTTCATACTTCATTGCTAGGTATTTGGCTAAATTCTTGATGTTCATGAACTCATTTAAATCCTCACCATAATTCTATAGTTTATTTTTAAACATGTGAAATATGTTTATTTCTCTAAGATCAGAAAAATTAAAATACCCCTCCTTGGGTCACACAGCTGTTAAGAGCCAGATCTGAGATTCCAGCAAAACTCTTCTCACCTGAGAATGAGGGATTAATAACTGACTATACCATTATGCAGTCTTATAAACCCACAGCTGTTGGTTGGGTATAAACCTGAGGTTAGCCAAAGATGAAACTTTGTTTAAAAATCACATTGTCAATGACAGTAAGCTCTTGAAGGATGAAAAAGTCAGTAAGCCCCAATCTCCCATTTTTGAGTGACAGGGTAAACCAAATTATAGGAAGTGAAAGCCCAACTAAGAAAAATTCAAAAAATTCTCGGGTATAACATTGGGTGGGACAGAACTCTGCTCTCCATGCTATCCACATGTTAACCAATTGTAAGATGTATCTAAATTAGGCTTCATATTTACAGACAGATGATAAAAAAAATCATAAAGCAAGTATTACAAGCGTGAAATTATAAACCTTAGGAATAATTTTATTAGCAAATAAATGGCTCCTGTGTGACAATAATATCACAGTGAAATAAATATGCCTCTGAATCATCCTCTGTGACTGATTCTGCTACTCTTCAATGGAGCTGAAATCAGAGTGGGCTATTTTAATCTTTCACATGGCTGCCTTCCCAGGCATGTCGAGTACTCTCAAATTCTAGATTCATCAGTCCAAATCTCTTTGCAGTAGTTATTCATTTTAGGCCTTATAAGCTAACAGAGATGTGCCTGTCACAAAATATGAATGGAAGCTCCTTTTCCTTTCTACCTACCATTTTTTTTTTCTCCTGTTGCAGCTGTTATTTCTAGAACCTCGATGCATTCAGGATATCAATTGCACTGATTTGCCTCCTACATAAGCCGGTTTCATGCATGAAAAACCAAAAGGCTTAAAATATTGTAAGTGGAATGAACTTACTGTAAGTATTAAATGCTTTCATTATAGATAAGGTATATATACCAGTCTTGAATATAAAAAACAAACAAACAAAAAAAAAGCTCTAATCTTCTCTTATCTTTATATAATACAAATTGCTCATGAAACACAACAGGCAAGAGAAAAATGCAATCTCAGTTCTACAGAATAAATTGAAAAGCAAATATTTATAGAGTGGATTTTACACCCACAGAGGTGACTAGCCACCTCTTGGGAGTTTAAGTTTTCATTCTCATTGTTTTTAAGTCTCTTTATGTAGAAAATGATAACCTTGAAAATCCTGCAAAAAGACATAGATTACTGACACCTATGTAAGAAAATTCAGACCACTCACTCTCAAGTATAGTTGGAATTCTGTGTTATCTAAATATTAAATACCATTAAATTTACATGACTGAGAATCAAGTAACTTTGAATTCAAATTTCCTTAATGTCACTTATTAAAAATTTACTTAGTATAAGGAATGGTTGCATAATGATTTTATACATACTGTACACAGACTTATTTTATATAAGCATTATTTTATCTACTTTTAATTTAAATTCAATTAGCCAGCATATAGAACTTCATGAATTTCAGATGTAGTGGTCAATGTTATTTTAATAGTTTTTTTTTTTTCTTAAAGATTTTATTTATTTATTTGACAGAGAGAGATACAAGTAGGCAGAGAGGCAGGCAGAGAGAGTGAGAGGGAAGCAGGCTCCCCGCCGAGCAGAGAGCCCGATGCGGGACTCGATCCCAGGACCCTGAGATCATGACCTGAGCCGAAGGCAGCGGCCTAAACCACTGAGCCACCCAGGCGCCCCTCAATGTTATTTTAGAAACATGCAAACTCTCCTTTGAAGCCATACCTCCCCTGTCTTGTCCTAGGTAAGCAAAACATACAGATTTCTGGTTTCTCCCCCATAACTGAAAAACTGTTGGGCAGATTTCCATGAGGTATGACTTAGTGATTACAACATTGATATGGGAAATAAAAAGTTAGAAGAAAATACAAATTAATTAGAAGTAGTTATTTTTGGTTTTAATGGAATACCAAAGGGAAAATTAGGCGTTCAACTCATTTTATCAACTCATGTCTCTATTACTTTTAGACATCTGTTCCTTTTGAATTCCTATAGTTGTATGCGATAGTTATTGTTAAATTCTAAAGAACTAAACTACCAATTTAGTTTCTTCCCTGACTCATTTTGCCAACCTCCTACAATGTCAAATGCTGACAAGAAAAATGTGATTATTTCCAACTCCCCACGCCAGAGGCCCCAGATCGCCACCAAATATTAGGCATTGTGAAATGCACCGTCAGTTCCTTTTCAAAAGCAATTTTACTTAGTCCATTCTTTGAAGCAAATGAAATTTTAAGTAGATATCTATGACATTGTTGAGTTCAGTTCTCTGGAACTCATATATATAGTATATATAAAGTCTTGATAAATATATTTTTTCATAGAGATTTTTGTAAATGCTTACTAAGCATTTATAAAAGAGGTAAGTTGTTAGAAATATAAGATATATATATTAAGAAATATAATATATAAGAGGTTAGAAATTTTCTCTAATAGGCAATAAAAATATAATTGATTTTCTGTTGTTTCTAAATTATTGTATTAGTCTTCAACCTTTAGGGTTGGGACAGAAAGGATGAAGATGTCCTAAATAGCAATATTAATTGGGTTTCTTTGGTATAAACCTTTTAGATTTCTGAATCCATTCCTTTTACTTCTCCAAGACTGACCTAAGTATTTGGAGTAGAACTTTGTTTTATGGAGTCTCATTGCCTAAGAAAGGGAATCCCTGGATCCATTTAGTGCCTTTTGTGTTTTCTCTCATCTCTATTTTGAATTAATAGTTGGACTGGTGGGTGCTGATGTGCTTGGTTCACCTGAGTTCGGGGATAACTTGAAATTCTAAAATGCAACTGGTTCTACCTGAGTGTTAGCTATAGATGGGGTTAGTTTTCATCACTGAAGTCCATGCCTCCAGCCATTTCTTACAAGCTCAAAGTTCCTGACCCACCTCTACCTAGGCTACCAATCCTCTCAGATAGATATTCAGGACCTCCGCAATGGGGCATGTTGGGACCTGTTGTTTCCTTAGCTATGGTGCAGAGTAACCAAAGACAAATAGCCAACATCTACCCAAAGGAACCTGAATTACTATCATTGCATGCCATTCTGGCAAGGCCCAATGAATAAAGCATCCCCTAAAGTAAAGTGTACCATAAGTAGAATGTTGTCACCCTCTATTTCCACACTGATATGGATAAGCAGGATATTTCTTGGGTATCCCCACAACTTAAGGCTTGGATCCTAGAGAAATTGGCTGTCCTTTCTCTCTTTTTTTACCAGTTTACTTCTCCCTACAACCCGCTAGAAACTAGTGGATCAAGCATTAGGTTTTTATACCCTTTTATATCCTCTGCAAGGAAATCTGCATGATTTCCTTCTTTAGTCTAATGCAGAAAATTTAGTTCTCTGAACAAAGAGATATTGTTTCAACACTTTGAGGAATTCAAATTATAGTTTTTTAATCTTCATGATCTATTAAATGAAAACTAAGAGAATTTAGGAAATCCTTTCTCCATTAATCTCAGTTTCAAGATGAGTTTCTTACTGCAAAATTCTGTTTTAAATGTCAAACTGAATATTTACACTTTTTTTTAATTTCCTCATATCTATTTTCCACTTCAACCTCTAACATTCAACCAACCCCAAGGCAGAAAATTTAATTACATAAAATGTCAAAGGAAAACATGTTGGCATAGTTTAGAACTGTTAGATGTGGATGGGACCAACATTCATTTTTCAGAATTATAACAATCATGCATCATAGCTTCATAGAGAAGTCTCTTGTCAAATCCAGAAATGGGATTTTACAAAAATATCATAGAATCAATAATAGTCATAATTAATATTTAAAATCTCTATCCCAGTGAAAGACAACACAATTATCAACTAACTGCACATGCTTTGGAAGTTTACAGGAGAAATTTAATGTTTCCTCTGGTTATGACTATTAACCAATTCCAGTGAAAACAGAGTCTAGCACCATACCCAGAACACAGTAACTACTCAAAATTATTTATTGTATGAATGAACTAAAACATTTTTTACCCCTGAAAAAACTATTAATTGACAAACTTGAGTATCTGATGGAACCACATGTCCTTGTTACACAGGACTCTTCCATGTGGGCCACAACAATTATTCTGGTATTAATGGTAAGTGCCCCTCAAAGCAATACTAAAATATTCATTGTTTTCAGTGATTTGATTTTTTCTATTTCTTTATGGATGTAAGATTTTCACAAAATGTGAACCTGATCAATTTCATCACAGCCAATAAAGATATTTCTGTAGATAATAGTCAAGTCACCTCTCATCTGGGGGATTCAAAGAAAAACTTTATTTGGAGTGTTTAAGACTACTGGGGTACCTGGTTGGCTCAGTTGATTAAACATCTTACTCTTGATTTTGGCTCAGGTCATGATCCCAGGGTCATGAGATCAAGTCCTGTGTCTGGCTCTTTACTTAGTGGGGAAGTCTGCTTGAGATTATCTTTCTCCCTCTGCCAAGAACTAACTATTCATTGGAAAATATTAGCTAAAACTACATCTGATTGTATAGACTTATGATATACAAAATAACAAAGAACTTTATTTAGAAATTATTAACATATTTATCATGGCCTACTAAAATCATTGACTTTCTCAAAGAATATGAATAAGAAGACCTTATAAAAGTTGGTATCGAATTTGTAAGACTATTTTAACATATGGGTTATGATAGGCTAATGGTTTAAAGGGCTTCTAGTTCAATCTAATTCAAAGTTCCAAGCAAAGGGTTGATGTACGTAACTCAGCTCATTGTAAAGAAATTTTCAATATACTTAAGCAAGCATTTATAGTGAAAATTTTCAGCAGATCACCAAAGATATCTTGAAGCTGAATACCAGAGAAGAATGACCAATAAGGCTTTTGAGTTTGCTTATTGTTCAACATGTCACACTCTAGTCAACACAAATAGTAATGTTGAATTAAGAAAGGAGGGTCTGCTGGACCAGTTGGACTTCAGATATATTCAGAGCATTTCATGCTAAAGCAACAGAATACAAATTCTTCTACAGTCCACATGGAACATTTTACAGAATAGATCACATATTGGGTCACAAATCAGGTCTCAATGGGTACCAAAAGATTGGGATTATTCCTTGCATAGTCTCAGACCACAGTGATTTAAAATGTGAACTAAATAAAAAGGGAAAATTTAGAAGGAACACAGATACATGGAAGGTAAAGAGCATCCTACTAAAAGAAAAATTACAAAAAATTCATGGAAGCAAATGAAAATCAAACAACAGTTCAGAACCTGTGGGATACAGCAAAAGGAAGTCCTAAGAGGGAAGTATATAGCAAAACAGGCCTTTCTCAAGAAAAAAGAAAAGTCTCAAATACACAAGGTAAGCTTACACCAGAAGGAGCAAGAGAAAAAACAGCATATAAAGCCTAAACCCAGCAGAAAAAGAGAATAATGATTAAAGAAGAAGCCAATGAAACAGAATCCAAAACAACAGAATATATCAACAAAACTAGAAGATCTTTCTTTGAAAAGAAATAATAAAATTGATAAACCCCTCCCCAGACTTATCAAAAAGGAAAAAGGACCCAAATAAATAAATCATGAGTAAAAGAGAAGAAATTACAATGAACACTGAAGAAATACAAACAAATCTAAGAACATACTATGAGCAACTATATGCCAACAAATTAGGCAATCTGGTAGAAATGAATGCATTCCTAGAAACATATAAACTACCAAAACTGAACCAGAAAGAAATAGAAAACATAAACAGATCCATTACCAGTAAGGAGATTGAAGCAGTCAACAAAAATCTCCCAACAAACAAGAGCTCAGGGCCAGACGGCTTCTCAGGGGAATTCTACAAAATGTTTAAAGAAGAATTAATACCTATTCTCCTGAAACTGTTCCAAAAACTAGAAATGGAAGGCAAACTTACAAACTCATTTTATGAGGCCAGCATTATCTTGATCCCAAACCCAAAGACACCACCAAAAAGGAGAACTACAGACCAATATCTCAGAACATGGATGCAAAATTATCATCAAAATACTAGTCAATAAGATCCAAGAGTATATTAAAGGAAAGGATTATTCATCATGACCAAATGGAATTTATTCCTGGGCTGAAAGTGTGGTTCAACATCCACAAATCAATCAATGTGATACATCACATTAATAAAAGAAAGGGCAAGAAACATATGATCCCCTCAATTGATGCAGAAAAAGCATTTGACAAAATACAGCATCCTTTCTTGATTAAAACTGTCCACAGTGTGAGGATAGAGGGAGCATACCTCAATATCACAAAAGAAATATACAGAAAGCCCACAGCAAATATCATTCACAACAGGGAAAAACTGAAAGCTTTACCCCTAAGATCAGAAACACAGCAGGGATGTCCACTATCACTATTGTTGTTCAACATAGCACTAGAAAGTCCTAGCCTCAGCAATCAGACAACAAAAAGAAATAAAAGGCATCTGAATTGGTGAAGAAGAACTCAAACTTTCCCTCTTGGCAGATGACATGATAGTCTATATGGAAAATTCAGAAGACTCTACTAGAATTCATACAGGAATTCAGCAATGTGGCAGGATATAAAAATCAGTGGACAGAAATCTGTTGCATTTCCATACACCAACAATGAGACAGAGAAATTAAGGAGTTGATCCCATTTATAATTGTACCCAAAACTATAAGATGCCTAGGAATAACCCTAACCAAAGAGGCAAAGGATCTGTATTCAGAAAACTATATAATACTCCTGAAAGAAATTGAGGAAGACAAAGAAATGGAAAAATGTTCTATGCTCATGGACTGGAAGAACAAATATTGTGAAAATCTCTGTGCTACCCAGAGCAATCTATACATTCAAGGCAGTACCTATCAAAATGCCATCATCACTTTTCACAGAGCTGGAACAAATAATCCCAAAATTTTTATGGAACCGTAAAAGACCCCGAATAGCCAGAGGAATGTTGAAAAAGAAAAACAAAGCTGGTGGCATCACAATTCCGGACTTCAAGCTCTATTACAAAGCTGTCAATCATCAAGACAGCATGGTACTGACACAAAAACAGACACATAGATCAATGGAGCAGAATAGAGAACCCAGAAATGGACCTTCAACTCAATGGTCAACTAATCTTCAACAAAGCAGGAAAGAGTATCCAAAGGAAAAAAGTCTCTTCAACAAATGGTTCTGGGAAAATTGAACAGCCACATGTAGAAAAATGAAACTGGACCATTTTCTTACACCATACACAAAGACAAACTCAAAATGGATGAAATACCTAAATGTGAGACAGAAATCCATCAAAATCCTAAAGGAGAACACAGGCAGCAATCTTTTCAACCCCAGCCACAGCAACTTCTTGCTAGATATGTCTCCAAAGGCAAGGGAAACAAAAGCAAAAATGAACTATTGGGACTTCATTAAGATAAAAAGCTTTTGGATAGGAAAGGAAAAAGAAAACCTACAGAATGGAAGATATTTGCAAATGTCTTATCACATAAAGGACTAATATCTAAGATCTATTAAGAAATTATCAAACTCAACACCCAAAAAACAAATAATCCAGTCAAAAAATGGGCATAAAATAGGATCAGTCCTTTCTCCAAGAAAGACATACAAACGACCAACAGACACATGATAAAATGCTCAACATCATTTGGCATCAGGGAAAAAAACATATCAAAACCACAATGAGATACCACCTCAAACCTGTCAGAATGGCTAAAATTAACAAGTTGGGAAACAACAAATGTTGGCAAGGATATAAAGAAAGGGGAACCTTCTTACACTCTTGATGGGAATGCAAGCTAGTACAGCCACTCTGGAAAGCAGTATGGGGGTTCCTTAAAAAGTAAACCTAACCAAAGAAGTAAAGGACCTGTACTCGAGGAACAACAGAACACTCATGAAAGAAATTGAAGAAGACACAAAAAGATGGAAGACTGTTCCATGCTCTTGGATTGGAAGAATAAACATTGTTAAAATGTCTATACTGCCTAGAGCAATCTATACTTTTAATGCCATTCCGATCAAAATTCCACGGATATTTTTCAAAGAGCTGGAGCAAATAATCCTAAAATTTGTATGGAGTCAGAAGAGACCCCGAATTGCTAAGGAAATGTTGAAAAACAAAAACAAAACTGGCGGCATCACGCTACCCGATTTCAAGCTTTACTACAAAGCTGTGATCACCAAGACAGCGTGGTACTGGCATAAAAACAGACACATAGACCAGTGGAACAGAGTGGAGAGCCCAGATATGGACCCTCAACTCTATGGTCAAATAATCTTCGACAAAACAGGAAAAAATATTCAATGGAAAAAAGACAGTCTCTTCAATAAATGGTGCTGGGAAAACTGGACAGCGATATGTAGGAGAATGAAACTTGACCATTCTCTTACACCGTTCACAAAGATAAACTCGAAATGGATAAAAGACCTCAACGTGAGACAGGAATCTATCAGAATCCTAGAGGAGAACATAGGCAGTAACCTCTTCGATATCACCCACAGCAACTTCTTTCAAGATAAGTCTCCAAAGGCCAAAGAAACAAAAGCAAAAATGAACTTTTGGGACTTCATCAAGATCAAAAGCTTCTGCACAGCAAAGGAAACAGTCAACAAAACAAAGAGGCAACCCACGGAATGGGAGAAGATATTTGCAAATGACAGTACAGACAAAAGGTTGATATCCAGGATCTACAAAGAACTTCTCAAACTCAACACACACAAAACAGATAATCATATCAAAAAATGGGCAGAAGATATGAATAGACACTTCTCCAACGAAGACATACAAATGGCTATCAGACACATGAAAAAATGTTCATCATCACTAGCCATCAGGGAGATTCAATTTAAAACAACATTGAGATACCACCTTACACCAGTTAGAATGGCCAAAATTAGCAAGACAGGAAACAACGTGTGCTGGAGAGGATGTGGAGAAAGGGGAACCCTCTTAGACTGTTGGTGGGAATGCAAGTTAGTGCAGCCACTTTGGAGAACAGTGTGGAGATTCCTGAAGAAATTAAAAATAGAGCTTCCCTATGACCCTGCAATTGCACTGCTGGGTATTTACCCCAAAGATACAGATGTAGTGAAAAGAAGGGCCATCTGTACCCCAATGTTTATTGCAGCAATGGCTACGGTCGCCAAACTGTGGAAAGAACCAAGATGCCCTTCAACGGATGAATGGATAAGGAAGATGTGGTCCATATACACGATGGAGTATTATGCCTCCATCAGAAAGGACGAATACCCAACTTATGTAGCAACATGGACGGGACTGGAAGAAATTATGCTGAGCGAAATAAGTCAAGCAGAGAGAGTCAAGTATCATATGGTCTCACTTATTTGTGGAGCATAACAAAGAACACGGAGGACATGGGGAGATGGAGAGGAGAGGGAGTTGAGGGAAACTGGAAGGGGAGATGAACCATGAGAGACTGTGGACTCTGAAAAACAACCAGAGGGTTATGAAGGGGCGGCGGGAGGGGGTGGGGTGTGGTGGGAGGTTGAGGAACCAGGTGGTGGGTAATAGGGAGGGCACGTACTGCATGGAGCACTGGGTGTGATGCCAGAACAATGAACACTGTTATGCTGTAAATAAGCAAATAAAAATAAATAAATTAATTAAAAAAAAAAAAAGTTAACAACATACCCTACTGCCAAGCAGTTGCACTACTTGGTATTCACTCAAAGGATACAAATGTAGTGATCCAAAAGGGTACCTGCACCCCAGTAATTCTAGCAGCAATGTCCACAATAGCCAAACTATGGAAAGAACTCCAGATGTCCATTGACAGATGAATGGATAAAGATGTGTGGGGTGTGTGTGTGTGCATACACATATGTGTGTATATGTGTGTACATGTGTGTACATGCATATATACATACACATATGTGTGTACGTATGTGTGTGCACACGTGTGTGTACATATGTGCACACATATATATACATACACACACATATATACATATACATAATGGAATATTAGCCCTCAAAAAATGAAATCTTACCTTTTACAACAGGATGGATGGAACTAGAAGGTCTTATGCTTAGTAAAACAAGTCAATCAGAGAAAGACAACCATCATATGATTTCACTCATATGTGGAATTTAAGAAACAAAACAGAGGATCATAGGGAAAGGGAGGGAAAATAAGATTAAATCAGGGAGGTAGATAAACCATAAGAGACTGAATCATAAGAAACAAACTGCTGGAGGGGAGGTGGGTGGGGTGATGGGGTAACTGGGTGATGGGCTTTAAGAAGAGCAGATGATGTAGTGAGCACTAGGTATTATATGCAACTGATGAATCACTGAACTCTACCTCTGAAACTAATAATATGATACATATTAATTGAATTTAAATAAAATTTTTTAAAAACTGTCTATTTGAACTTAACTGCAAACTTAAATATAAAAATAAGAATATGTTATAGATGATGTTATTTTTCACATCTTCATGTTATTTTCCCCTAAAATGTTCGGTATTTCCTGAGTTTCATGAAACAACAGAAAATATTTTACCTTTAATTAATATGAAAGTTTTTAGATTATTAAAGTACAAAACAATCCATAGAAAAATAAGGTGGTATGTATTGCTATCTTTGAGACTATTTCTTTGCAAATGTATCAAATTAACAGATTTTTTTATCTATACTTTTTGAAAACCAGAATCATAATGAGGTATGTGGTAAAGACATAGCTGACCTTTTTATATCTGTTAACAAAAAGAGACCTTGTGAGTCTGGCTGCATTTTTATGTAAGATCATACAAGTGGGGGTGGCTGATCTAGAGAGACCTGAGCCTAGAATTTTTGACTCCGAAGTTTCTATAAACTATCACATCCATTTTACTAGGTCACCTTCAATTCTGTTGTTTCCATCTCCACCACCAGGAAATAAACACAAATCTCATGCAATTGTGTCAGACCTTTCCTCATAAATACTAATATATTTTATGTTATTTTGTCATATAGATTTTAATAGCTACTGGTACATGTGAATCTCTCCTAGCAAACAACAATACTGTATATAAAGCCTGTGCCTGTTCCCTCTTTGTGTCGTCCAGAATACCTGGTATGTGCCTTGTGAATAAGACACACAAACACATTTGCTGAATGAATTGATCATTTACTGAATATCTTAACAGACTTGTTTTTTAAATGTGTTAAATGGGACCATCGTTTTTTCTGAGACAAGCTACTCTTCCATACGCAAGTATTTCCTTAGTACAAACCTGGACACAGGAGGGTTGACCACATATTAAAACTCTATGCTGGTGAGGCTTATTTACTTTCATGAAAGGATATCAGCACTTTTCTCTGTTTCGTTGCACATCGAACACATGGATGCCCTTCCCTGGCAACACAGCATACCTGTACTTCATATTTCTGACAAAAAATATAGCCTTGATCTTTCTGATGGCCATTTTTTCTTAAACCTTGATTGCAAGAAATGATATATATGACAGACACAGCTGGTTGCCAACAAATACCTTCTTTCCCCTTATTAAGAGAATTCCACTTTTTCTATGGTGCAGCCATGTGCATCTCAAACTTTCTAGCTTCTAGCAGTGGCCATGTGACTTAGTTTAAATGACTGAAACATAACACAAATTATAAGATATAACAAGTTGGGACTCTTGGAATTTTTTTTTTCCAAAGAACAGAATAGGACTGCATCTTGCTTCATTTCTTTGTGTTTCCCTTTTCTTCCTGCTTAAATAGGATACATTGAAGGTACAGGAAAATTTTGTGACTGAATGGGTGAAAGCCACATGCTAAAGACTGGACAACAAGAAGATAGGAAGCCTGGGTCCTTGGTGATGCTGAGGAACTGCCTTTTCTTGTTCCCCTCACACTTTATGACATGAGTAGTACCCCTTGTCTAAGCCCATGATGTTCGGTGTTTCACACTTCCAGCTGAATATAATCCTCATACATACAATATTCACGAAAGACTGCTTAATGCCATGTTTAAGGTGATGTATGGTCCATGGAATACCTTTAAATAAAGTACTGGGATCTGCAAGCTAACAAAGACCTTATATGACTGATACAGAAAACTGAGAGCTAAGAGATAGACATTTTAGCTAAGAGATAGATTTTATCCTTAAATCAAACTATATAATCAGAAAGCTGCATACATAGGTAACACTGTTTTCATACCTTGTAGAATTTTACTCACTGATTTGTTTCATATTTGGCTCACATTTTGCATCCATACAAGAATTACTCAGTTGAAACTGAATACCAGGTTTTTCATAGGAATGTTGATGACATCGTTTATTGACTGCTTTCTCTCAGTTTTCAATTCTAACAGTAGTTATGCCTATTCACATTAACTGTGTGATTTTATTTCTTGGACATTGTAATTCACTCTCCTTCTTTGTTTTTGCCATCAGGAAGAATGATACCAATCTGTTGCTCACTTCTAATGACTATGGACTCTAGGACTTGATAAGGTATGTTTTATATACTAATCTTAAAATTAAGATCACTGTATAAAGTTAACTTTGGTCATATTTTCTCAGCTTTTATGTCAGCCTATTGTTAGGCTGTTTATATAGAACAAAGCCTCCTCTATACCACAGGTGAAGTGACCAAAGTTCTTTGTTACTTCCAGAAGAGGGCTGGTATTTAGATAGGAAAATAATTCTCTTGTAATAGCCCCACAAATTGCACAAATAATAGCATTCTTTTTCTTTCTGTTCTATCAGTCGTCTCCTTGAATCAGTTTCCTACTGACAAAAAGGATAGTGAAGTATACACTTCCTACTAATTCGCTAAAGAAATGGTGTTTGTGAACACTCCCTCTTCATGTTAAAGACCTCAACAATATCTCAGAAAAAGTGTTCATTTTATCCTGTATATAGCATCCTAATAATTGCATATACAACTTGGGAAATCCAAACCAATAATTCTTTTGGCCTTTAAGCCAGCTTATTGAATTGCCTAGACAACAGTCTCCAAATGTTTCAGGCATTTCTCCATGACTGAGCTAAAAATAATCAAGTTATCAATCCACATTATTGCAAAGGATCTCCCTCTAGGCCACAGATAATCAAAATAACCCATAATTTACTTGAAAGCAACAATAGCATTTCTTAACACCCTTGAATTAATTCACCAGAGTTTTCCAGAATATACCAGTTTATGGTCAAAACTTGAAATAAGTTTTGTGCAAAAATGATGGTCATCTACTTTTTTATTCAAGAAAGTTCCATAATTACTAAAACCTTCCATTAAATTCATTATAAGAAGTTGACATTTTATGGGTGCCTGGGTGGCTCAGTGGGTTCAAGCCTCTGCTTTCAGCTCAGGTCATGATCCCAGGATCCTGGGATAGAGCCCCGCTCAAGGCCCTCTGCTCGGCAGGGAGCATGCTTCCCTTCCTCTCTCTCTGCCTACTTGTGATCTCTGTCTGTGAAATAAATAAATAAAATCTTTAAAAAAAGAGAGAGAGAGAGAAGTTGACATTTTTTAACAAAAAAAAAATTTTTAGATTTTATTTATTTATTTGACACAGACAGAGATCACAAGTAGGCAGAGAGACAGGCAGAGAGATAGAGAAGGAAGCAGGCTCCCTGCTGAGCAGAGTGCCAGATGTGGGGCTCGATCCCAGGACCCTGGAATCATGACCTGAGCCAAAGGCAGAGGTTTTAACCTACTGAGCCAACCCAGGCACCCCAGAAGTTGACATTTTTTTTTAAATTTTATTTAGTTATTTGACAGAGAGAGATCACAAGTAGACAGAGAAGCAGGCAGAGAGAGAGGAGGAAACAGGCTCCCTGCTGAACAGAGAGCCCGATGCGGGACTCGATCCCAGGACTCCGAGACCATGACCTGAGCCGAAGGCAGCGGCTTAACCCACTGAGCCACCTAGGTGCCCAGAAGTTGACATTTTAAAGATAAGCCACAAAATATATCAATTTTCCAAGAAACTCATTAATACACAAAAACAAATATATCAGTTATTACCATTTTAAAAAGCAATATTGAAAAATATTTTAAAATAAAATCAAAGTGCCTGAATAATTATGAATAGGTAAATGGTGAATATCATGTGCCTTTTCTTTAACTCTGTACCAGTTTCCAGAATATTTCTTCATTGAAAAATGACAAAATTCAGGAAAACACAAATATGTAGATAAAATATTCCATGAAAATGGCAGTGGCAAATTTGAAACTTAATAATTCTTGAATTTCAAGCATATTACTTTTTTCATTCCCCAATTATGTAATTTCAGTACTATTTTTACAAGATTTTTTTTTAAGGTCCTCAATCCCTCTTAACTTGTCTATGCTCAGCATAGAGGTAATGTTAGGTTCAGAATAGCATATTTTGTTTTTTTCCTCTAATCAATTCAGAACTTGGAAGCAAGGAGGGAAATCCATAAATGTATTAATAAAAGACATCAGTTTCAACTACAGAAGTTCACTAAATACTCTTGAAATAATTGTTAAGTTTATCCATTTGGTAAACATGGTGCTGTATTGATGTGGTACTGCTTGCCAGAGTAGGGCACCTACTCTCACCACTCTTAATTCAATATAGTACTGGAAGTCCTAGACAGAACAATTAGGCAAGACAAAGATACAAAATACATATAAATCAAAAAGGAAGAACTAAAATTTTGTTCTTTGCAGATTATATGATTTTGTATACAGAAAAATCACAATGACTCAACCAAAAAACTATTCAGTTTTACTGAACTATACAAGTTCAGTAAAATTGTAAGACATAAAATCAATATACAGAAATCAGCTGCATTTCTATATACTAATAATGAAACATCTGAAAAAGAAATAATGACAACTATCCCATTCACAATATCATCAAAACCAATATCTAGACTTAAATTTAAGGAAGTGAAAGATCTGTACAAAAAAAAAAATGCAAGCTTTGCTAAAAGAAATAAAAGAACACACAAATGAAAAGATATCTTGTGTTTATGGATCGGAAGATTATTGTTAAAATGCCCATACTTCTCAAAGCCAGCTATAGATTCAATGTAATTCCTGTAAAAATACCAATGGCATTCTTCACCAAAAACAAAACAAAACAACAACAACAAAAAAAGAAAAACAGGGAAAAACTCCTGAAATTTAAATGGAACTACCAAAGACCCCAAATAGCAAAAGCAATCCTGGGGGAAAAGTACAAAGCCAGAAGTAGCATATGTCCTGATTTTCAATTATACTACAAAGCTGTATTAATAAAACGAGTATGGTATTGGCATAAAAAATAGATAGACCAATGGAACAGAATGAGAGATCAGAATTCAACACTATATATATAGCCAACTATTATTTGACCAGAGAGCTAAGAACACCCAATGGGGAAATGATAGCCTCTTCAACAAATGGTGTTGAAAAAATTGGATAAACATGCAGAACAATTAAGCTGGAGCTTTATATTACACTATCCACGAAAATTAACTCAAAATGTAATACTTATCAGGTAAGACCTGATACCAAGTTTTTAACCATAAAACTTCTGGAAGAAAATGTAGAGAAGAAACTTCTTAACTTTGGTATTGACAATGTTTTTCTGGATAAAACATCAAAGTCACAAACAACAAAGGAAAAATAAAAGTTTTGGCATGTAGCCTCTGCTTTTGGCTCGGGTCATGATCTCAGGGTCCTGGGATCGAACCCCACATCAGGCTCTCTGCTTGGCAGGGAGCCTACTTCTCCCTCTCTGCCTACTTGTTATCTCTCTCTGTGTCAAATAAAGAAATAAAATCTTAAAAAAAAAAAGTTTTGGCACGGCAAAGGAAACAATTAACAAAATGAAAAGGCAACTTGGGAGAAAAGTTGTGCAAACCATAGATCAGATAAGAAATTAATACCCAAATCTGTAAAGAACTTATACATCTTACTAGAAAAGACACAATCTAATTTTTAAAAAATTGACAGAGGAACTATGTAGACATTATTCCAAAGAAGACATCCAAATGGCCAACAAGTACATGAAAAGTTGTTCAACATCACTAATCAGGAAAATGCAAATCAAAACCACAATGAGCTATCACTGCATTTGTTAGAATGTCTATAATCAAGAAGACAGGAAATAAGTGTTGGCAAGGATATGGACAAAGGGGAACACCTATATGTTGTTGGTAGGAATGTAAACTGGTTTAACTGCTATGAAAAACAATATGGAGATCCCTAAATATTAAAAATCATCTGCCACATGATCCAGCAATTCCACTTCTGGATATGCAAACAAAGGAAATGAAAAAGAATATTGAAGAGAGAGATGCTCCCACTTTATTGCAATGTTATTCATAATAGCAAAATCTAGAAACAATGTAAATTCCATATATGAATGAATGGATAAAGAAGATGGTGTGTGTGTATGTGTATAATATTCAGTCATGAGAGAGGAAGATAGGAAGACACACTTCCATTTGTGTCAACATTAATGGACCTTGAGCATATTATGCTCAGTGAGATAAGATCGCAAAAGACAAGTACTAGATGATATCACTTAAATGTAGAATCTAAAAGAAAGCCAAACTCATAAAAATAGAAAGTAAAATGGTTATAATAGAGGATAGGACACATGTTGTTTAAGGGTACAAACTTGTAAAAATAGTAAATAAGTCCTAGAAATCTAAGGTAAATTGTAGTGAATATAGACAACAATATTGTATTATAATCATTAAACTTGCTAAGAGACTGGATCTTAATGATCTTACCACTAAAATTAAAGAACGATTATATAACTTGATAGAGGTGCTAATTATCTCTACAATAACAATCATAACAATCTATAAATGTATCAAATTAACATGTATACTTTAAATTTATACACTGTTATATGTCAACATATTTCAGTAGTAAAGTCTTTTGTCTTATCTGAATTTTTAAAAAAACATTTAGTTCTGAATTTGTATATGTAAATTTCATTTTTTTAAAAGACTTTATCTATTTATTTGACAGAGAGCACAAGCAGGGGGAATATCAGAGGGAAAAGCAGGCCTCCTGCAGAGCAGGGAGTCCAATGTGGAGCTCTATCCCAGACCCTGGGCTCATGACCTGAGCCAGAGATGGATCCTTAACTGACTGAGCCACCCAAGCACTCCTTAACTTTTAATTTTTAACAAGTCTGAAGGAGCAGAAGTTATTCAAACATTATCATATCACAGATTTTTTAATGTATAGAATTTTAGATCATTTTTTCTTTAACATTTAGCATGAGTAGTCACAGAGAACTAATATTTTTAACATTGCATAATCTTTCTTCATGTTGTTTCTTATTTAACTACGTGGCCTCAGAATTTTTTTTTCTCATTTTATTTATTTTTTCAGCGTAACAGTATTCATTCTTTTTGCACAACACCCAGTGCTCCATGCAAAACGTGCCCTCTCCATTACCCACCACCTGTTCCCCCAACCTCCCACCCCTGACCCTTCAAAACCCTCAGGTTGCCCCAACCTCCCACCCCTGACCCTTCAAAACCCTCAGGTTGTTTTTCAGAGTCCATAGTCTCTTATGGTTTTTAAATATTTAGAAGTAGAACTATTTCAGGCTAATCTTTTATTTTACAATAAGAATTTTGAGAATAGTAATTCCTAATGATATATCAAGTGCTTTTTTTCCTCCTTTAGGTAAGGACTAAGAATAGAATCACTATGTCATGTTGGCCACGTCAATATTCTCCTTTTACACATTGGAATACCTCAGTACTACCATGGACAAACACATCATAACTTTTGATTAGACACAATTAATTAAAGTTGATAGCAATTAGTTTTGGGGTTTGTGTGGATTAAAAGGTTGCTGACAATTGATTACTTCTCTAAGTAATTACTGATATAGTTTGGATTAGGTTGGCCATTTTGCTATTTGTTTTCTATTTGTCCCATCTTTTTTACTTATTTTTTTCATTTATCCTGCCTTCTTCTAGTATTATTATTCTTTTCATTTTTTCTGCTCCACTGTATCTCTTATATTGGCCTTAATTATTTTTAATTATACCACTTAACACAGAGAAAGGTTTCTTGCAATAGTATATTCATATTTTTTTTTACTCATTACCCTTTGTGCTTTTATTGTCATAGTTTTTAGTTTTCCCAATCAAAGCAGAAAGAAAAAAAAAGGTGAAGATAGTTTAAGGGACTAATGGGACATCATCAAGCACACCATCATTGCCATTATAGGTGTCATAGAAGGAGAACAGTGTCAGAAAGGGACAGAAAACTTATTTAAATTTTTTTTTTTTTTTTTTAAGATTTTATTTATTTATTTGACAGAGATCACAAATAGACAGAGAGGCAGGCAGAGAGAGAGAGAGGGAAGCAGGCTCGCTGCTGAGCAGAGAGCCCGATGCGGGACTCGATCCCAGGACCCTGAGATCATGACCTGAGCCGAAGGCAGCGGCTTAACCCACTGAGCCACCCAGGCGCCCCCAGAAAACTTATTTAAATAAATAGATAAAAACTCCTCTAATTTGAAGAAGGAAGCAGACATCAAAATCCAGATAGTCCACAGAGTTCCAAAAAAAGATGAAACAAAGAGAACCGTACCATCAAGACACATTATAGTCTAAAGTTAAACAGATAATCTTAAATACAACAAGACAATAACAAAGTGATTTTTTTTTTCCAGCAGAAAATTTGTGGGCAGGGAGGAATGGCATTATTTATTCAAAGTGCTGAAAGAAAAGCACTGCCAACCAAGAATAGTCTACCTGGCAAAGCTGTCCTTCAGAATTGAAGGAGAGATAAAGAGATTTCTAGGTAAGCAAAAACTAAAAGAAGTCATCACTAGAATGGCTTTAAAAGAAATGTTAAAGAGAATTCCTTAGATACTAAAGGGCACTTATTAGTAACAGGAAAACATATGAAAAAATAAATCTTATGGATAAAGGGAAAGATATACTAAAATTTGAAATAATGTAATGTTTTAAAGGTAGTAGCCACTTATAAAGATATTTTAAGGTTAGATGACCAAAGTAGTAAAAATAAGTAAAACCACAGTAATTTGTTAAGGGATACACAAGATGATGTAAATTGTGACATTAATGACAAAAATCCTGGGAGTGGGTGGTTAAAAAGGTAGAACTTTAGAATGCATTTAAGTTGTTATGAACTTAAAATAGTTTATTATAAGTATGTTCTTTTATGTCAGCCTTATGGTAACCACACAAAAGAATTTAAGCATAACACTAAAGGAAATAATCAAATCACAAAAGAAGGTAAGAGGAAGAAATGAACAGAACTACAAAACAGCCAGAACATCATGAACAAAATGACAATAAATATAAATCTATCAAAAATCACTTGACATGCAAATGGACTAAATTATCTAATAAAAAGACAGAGTGGTTGAATGGATTAAAAAAAAACAAAAAGACATACACTGCCTAAACTGGACTCAGTTTAGATGTAAGAAATTATACAGACTGAACATGAAGGGGTAGAAAGAGATACTCCATACAAACGTAAACCAATAGAAAGCTTGGGTAGCTATTCTTATATGAGAAAAAATAAACATTAAGATAAAGAATGAAATGAGAGACAAAGGTAATTATGTAATTAAAAGAGAGGCCAATCTAACAAGAGGATATAATAAGTACTTATGTACCCAACATAGGAGAACCTAAATATATAAAGAAAATATTAACAGACCTAAAGGGAGAAATAGACAACAATACATTTATAGAGGACTTCAATACCCCACTTTTATGAAGGGATAGATCATCCCGACCAAAAAAAAAAAAAAAAAAGAGAAAATCTCAGATTTAAACAATACTTGAGGCCAGATGGACTTAACAGACATATACAGAACATTCTATCCAAAAGCAACAGTATACACAATCTTCTCAAGTACACATAGAATATTCTCCAAAATAAACCAGATATTAAGCCACAAAACAAGTCTTAACCAATTTGACTGAAATCATATTAAATATCTCTCTGGATCACAACGGTATGAAATTAGATATTAATTACAAAGAGAAAACTGGAAAATGTACAAGTATGTGGTTAAAAACAACATGCTACTGAACAATGAGTCAAAGAATCAAAAGAAATATAAAAACAAAATACCTCGACCAAATGAAAATGGAAAAAACAACATACCAAAAACTTTATGGGATACAGCACAAGCAGTTCTAATGGGGACTTTCATTGTGATAAATGCCTACATCAGGTAACAAAAATCTTAAATATACAACCTAACTTGATACCTTACATAACTAGAAAAGAAAGAACAAATGAAGCCCAAAATTAATAGAAGAAAAGAAATAAAGAACAAAGCAGAAATAATGAAATAGAGGCTGCAAAGACAATAGAAAAGATCAATGAAACTAGCTTTTTTTAAATACAGACAAAATTGTTAAACCTTTAGCTAAGTGTCATCAAGGAAAAAAAAAGAGGACTAGATTATAAATGAAAGAAGAAACATTACAGTAGATATACAAAAGATCACTATCAATTATACACCAGTAAATCAGACAACCTAGAAGAAATGGATAAATTCTTAGTCATATACAACCTACAAAGATTGAATCAAGAAGAAACAGAAAATATAAATTGATAGCTAGTATGGAAAGTTAATCAATAATCAGAAACCTGACAACAAAGAAAAATATAAGATTAGATGACTTCACTAGTGAATTCTACCAGTCATTTAGAGATTAATAACAATTCATCTCAGACTTTTTCAAAAAATAGAGAACACTTCTGAACTCATTTTATAAGACCAGCAATACCCTGATACCAAAACCAGACAGGGACACTATAAGAAAATAAAACTTGGGGCAATATCCCTGATGAATATTGATATAAAAATACTCAAGAAAATATTAACAAATTAAAAAAAGAAAATATTAGCAAATTGATTTCAATAGTATATTAAAAGGATAATATACCATGATCAAGTGGTATTTACTCCAGGAATAAATTTATTCCAAGAATGGAATGATGTTTTGATATCTGAAAAATCCATCAGTACAATGTGCTATATTAATAAAATGAAGGATAAAAATTAAATTATCAATAGATGCACAAAAACATTTGACAAAATTCAATTTCCATTTAAGATAAAAACTATCAACAAAGTGAGTATAGAGAGAACGTACCTCAACATAAAAAAGGCCAAAAAGAAGACAAGTCCGTAACTATTATTATATTCAATGGTGAAGAGATAAAAGCCTTTTCCTTAAGCTCAAGAACAAGGATGTCCACTTTTGCCATTTCCATTCAACACGGTTATCAGAAGTCTTAGCCAGAACAATTAAGCAAGAAAGAGAAACAAAAATCATCCAAATAAGAAAGGAAGAAGTACAGGGCACCTGCGTGGCTCAATTGGTGAGATGTCTGACTCTTGACTTCAGCTCAGGTCATGATCTGAGATTGAGCCAGTGTTGGGCTTCATGCTGGTTATAGAGCCTGCTTAAGATTTTCTCTCTCCCTCTTCCTCTCCCCCACCCTCTTGCTCATGTGCTTTTGCTCTCTTTCTCTCTCTCTAGTTCAAAAAAAGGAGGAAGTGCAACAGTGACTATCTGCAGATGACGTGATATTATATATGGAAAACCCTAGAGACTCTACCAAAAACCTTAGAATACAAAATAAAAAAGCCAAGTTACTAGTTAGAAGATCAATATACCAAAACCAGGGGGTTTTTTTATGTACAATGAACTACCAGAAAGAGAAAATAAGAAAATTATCCTATTTATATATACATCAAAAAGAATGAAACCTCAGAATAAATTTAATCAAGTATCTCTTTAGTAAAGGATATGTACTTGAGGAACTATAGAACACTCATGAAAGAAATTAAAGAAGACACAAAAAGACGGAAGACCATTCATGCTCTTGGATCGGAAGAATAAACATTGTTAAAATGTCTATACTGCCTAGAGCAATCTATAATTTTAATGCCATTGCAATCAAAATTCCACCGGTATTTTTCAAAGAGCTGGAGCAAATAATCCTTAAATTTGCATGGAATCAGAAGAGATCCCGAATTGCTAAGGAAATGTTGAAAAACAAAAACAAAACTGGCGGCATCACGTTACCCGATTTCAAGCTTTACTACAAAGCTGTGATCACCAAGACAGCATGGTACTGGCATAAAAACAGACAGATAGACCAGTGGAACAGAGTAGAGAGCCCAGATATTGACTCTCAATTCTATGGTCAAATAATCTTTGACAAAGCAGGAAAAAATATACAGCGGATAAAAGACAGTCTCTTCAATAAATGGTGCTGGGAAAATTGGACAGCTATGTGTAGAAGAATGAAACTTCACCATTTTCTTATACTGTACACAAAGATAAACTTGAAATGGATAAAAGACCTCAGCATGAGACAGGAATCCATCAGAATCCTAGAGGAGAACATAGGCAGTAACCTCTTCAATATCAGCCACAGCAACTTCTTTCAAGGTATGTCTCCAAAGGCCAAGGAAACAAAGGCAAAAATGAACTTTTGGGACTTCATCAAGATCAAAAGCTTCTGCACAGCAAAGAAAACAGTCAGCAAAACAAAGAGGCAACCCATGGAATGGCAGAAAATATTTGCAAATGACAGTACAGACAAAAGGCTGATATCCGGGCGCCTGGGTGGCTCAGTGGGTTAAGCCACTGCCTTCAGCTCAGGTCATGATCTCAGGGTCCTGGGATCGAGTCCCACATCGGGCTCTCTGCTCAGCGGAGAGCCTGCTTTCCTTCCTCTCTCTCTGCCTGCCTATCCTGTGATTTCTCTCTGTCAGATAAATAAATAAAATCTTTAAAAAAAAAAAAAGGCTGATATCCAGGATCTATAGAGAACTTCTCAAACTCAACACACAAAAAACAGATAATCACATCAAAAAATGGGCAGAAAATATGAACAGACACTTCTCCAATGAAGACATACAAATGGCTATCAGACACATGAAAAAATGTTCATCATCACTAGCCATCAGGGAGATTCAAATTAAATCTACATTGAGATACCACATGACACTAGTTAGAATGGCCAAAATTGGGGCGCCTGGGTGGCTCAGTGGGTTAAAGCCTCTGCCTTCAGCTCAGGTCATGATCCCAGGATCCTGGGATTGAGCCCCACATCGGGCTCTCTGCTCCAAGGGGAGCCTGCTTCCTCTTCTCTCTCTGCCTGCCTCTCTGCCTAGTTGTGATTTCTCTCTGTCAAATAAATAAAATATTAAAAAAAAAAAAAAAGAATGGCCAAAATTAGCAAGACAGGAAACAACGTGTGTTGGAGAGGATGTGGAGAAAGGGGAACCCTCTTACACTGTTGGTGGGAATGCAAGTTGGTGCAGCCACTCTGGAGAACAGTGTCGAGATTCCTTAAGAAATTAAAAATAGAGCTTCCCTATGACCCTGCAATTGCACTACTGGGTATTTACCCCAAAGATACAGATGTAGTGAAAAGAAGGGCCATCTGTACCCCAATGTTCATAGCAGCAATGGCCATGGTCACCAAACAGTGGAAAGAACCAAGATGCCCTTCAACAGACAAATGGATAAGGAAGATATGGTCCATATACACGATGGAGTATTGTGTCTCCATCAGAAAGGATGAATACCCAACTTTTGTATCAATGTGGATGGGACTGGAAGAGATTATGCTGAGTGAAATCAGTCAAGCAGAGAGAGTCAATTATCTTATGGTTTCACTTATTTGTGGAACATAACAAATAACATGGAGGACATGGGAAGATGGAGAGGAGAAGGGAGTTGAGAGAAATTGGAGGGGGAGATAAACCATGAGAAACTATGGACTCTGAAAAACAATCTGAGGGTTTTGAAGGGGCGGGGGAGCCTGGTGTTGGGTATTATGGAGGCACGTATTGCATGGACCACTGGATGTGGTGCATAAACAATGAATTCTGTTACACTGAAAAGAAATTTAAAAAAAAAATTAATCAAGTAGGTGAATGACCTATACATGGAAAATTATAAGAAACATGATAAAAATTGAAGACACAAATAAGTGGAAAGATTTTCCATGCTTGTATATGGTAAGAATTAGAATTGCTTTGGGTAGGATGGACATTTTAACAATCTACAGATTTAATGCAATTCTTATCAAAATGCCAATAGCATTTTTCACAGAAATAGAAAAACCAAGGAAGGAAAACAGTATAACAGATGCAAAGACCACAAAGAACTTTGCATGTTTACGTAAAAGAAAGCAAGCCCTGGTAACTGGAACTCAGAAAAAGAAAAGATGACCTGTAGAATGGAGCAGGTAGAAATCAGAATATGTAGTTTTACAGGCCAAGGTCAAAAGTTTGGCTTTGATCCTAAATATAATAATAAGTCATTACAGGGTATTTTTGTTTATGTTTTTGTTTTGTTTAACAGAGAGTTACAATCTGATTTCAGTTTTTAAAAGGTAAAGTCAGTTGCAGTGTGCAAACAAGGTCTTATAAGGAAATAAGTGTGGGAATGGAGATAAAAGTTAGCTCAGTTAAAGATGATATGGATTTGGACTAGCACATCACAGTGGAGATGGAGAGAGGTGAGCCAATTTAAGAAATTTTAGAGATAGAACAAACATGTTCTATTGGAAAATTAAATATGGACATGAAGTCAGGAGAAATAAAGAAAAATCCAGGGTTTTTGACTTGGGAAATAAGTCCTAGAATATTATGGTACATTGCAATATAGTTGTCAAGATGCTAAATTTCTTTCCACTAATTATATCATGCAGATATTTTCCTGACAGTACAGAGACAATGAGATACAATATAAGGAGCAATTAATTATGAAATAGAAGACTTTGGTAACTTACTTTCTGTACAAGGCTTTCTCTCAAACCAAAAGCTACAAAAATAACTACCAAATGACTGGGAGAATTAAATGAGGTAACATAGACAAAAGTAACCAGTGTAATCCCTAGCACATAGTATCTATTCAGTGTGTGCTGGTTAAATCTAAATACAGATACATTCTAAAAAACTTAATGAATGATGGAAGGTATGCTGGTACCCTTGGATTAACTTTTTAATCTTTTTTTATTTAATGTCAGAGATAGTGACTGAGAAACACCTATTCTGAAAAGTCATACATTTACCTTTTTTATTTTTTCAAAAGGGTTCTTCAGATGTTAATATTGTCAATTTGGATATCAATCATATTTAGCTATACTTAAAGAAGATAACTAGTAGATGCTCTCAGTATATTTTCTAAAATGTGTCACAAGCTAAATTGTCCAAAGAGGGTGTAAGGAATTCATTGAGTAATTTGACATTAGATTTTTAGGGGTAAACTCCATCTCAACTCTTGCTTATGATTTATGTAAGACAATTAAATCTCTCTACACTGAGGTTTTCATAATGGTAGCAGATGAGCAGAATATACTACATTTCTTGCTGATAATAGTCAATCAGATGATGAGTTTATATTCATAAAAAATCCTTTTTCAATTCTAAAGCATTAATTCCTTCTGCAAATGTTTATTGAACATGTGTTATATCCCTAACCAAACATGTACATTCTTAGAGCTAATAGTCTAGTTGTAGGTAAACAGGAAATAACTGAATTAATGAATCAATCAATAACACAAGTAATAAGTGAATTAATGAATGACTCTATAAAAACACAAGACAATTATTAAGGGCCAAAGGGGAAATAAAAACAGGAAGATGTAAGAAATGGATAGTAACTTGGACTGAGTGGGTTACTTTAGTCCATGCAGACCCTACTAAATAAGGAAATATCATTGCAACTGAAATATAAAAGATTAATTTAACATTGTTATGATATGAGAAGATAGAGTTCTAGAGCTACATAACAACAAATACAAATGTCTAAACTAAGAATATAGTTAGACTGTTGGAGGAAAAAAAAAAGCTAAAATGGACAGAGAAAAGGAAACAGGGTAGAGAGTAATGTAAGAAGAGGTTACAGAGTAGGCAGAGGCCAGATTACTTATGACTGGATAGGATATGAAAAGCAGCTTGGATTTTCTTAAAGAATGACAGAACATGATTAGAGTATTTTAAACAATAAAGCTACATATTTCAAAATAACCATTTAGTCAAAGACAAGACTAGAGACAAAGAGATCATTTGCAAGGTTGGTAATCATGGCTAGAGCAATCGTAGAGAAAATGAAAAATAATAAAGTTTGGGATATATTTTGCAAGTAGGGTTGACAGAAATTGATGATAGATTAGATGTACAGAAAAGGGAAGTCAATAGCGATTCCTGTGTGTGTATGTATGTGTGTATGTATGTATGTATGTACAGATGTACATACATATGTATACATACATATGTAAGGAACTGGATCAATGTTGACATCATTTACTGAGATGTAGAAAAAAGCTGGGACAGGAGCAAGATGAGAAGAGGTGGCACCATAACAGGGTTCTATTTGAGACAAATGAAGTTTAGAATGCTACTACACATTTGTAGGAAGATGCTGAAAAAGTAAGACAGTCGAGTATGTTATTTTAAGACCCACAACTAACACGAAATGTCAAATAAATTACTGTTATCAGTGCTAATGTATGGAATTGTTATCTTACTATATCCAGTACTCTAGATTGCCACTTGGATGTCTAGATATCTACCCACCCAGCACCTCGAGAACAACATGTCTACAATTAAATATATAAGATCCTAAACTTGTTAAGGCCAAGCCATAAGAGTATTCCTGAAGCAGATCCTAGGTTATGGTTGAATGTATTCCCTATTTCTTTTCTATCCTCTCTAAATTTCATCAGCAGTAATAAATGTTATACTTCTAAATTGCATTGTAAAATTTGAGATACAATTTTTTTAATTATTTAAGTTTAATGTGTTGTGAAAATATAAAGCAATAATCAATTGAGAAAACAATAAACAATTGAGAAAAACTTTTTCCCATCTATATTCAAATCAAACATCCTAATTATCTTCCCAACACACTTTTAGTTTTATCAAAAGTAGGTTTATGTTTCATGTTTTGGCACCAAAGTCATCTTCTAAATGATAAACCTACATTAAAATCAGTCAATTTTGAATTATTCTAATTGATTGTACTGGAAATTATTTTTTAATATTTAGTAGGAAATGTTCTAAGTTTTCTTTTAGCTGTCAGAACATAAATTGATTTTCAATTTCCTCCTCTTCAATGAAATATAATTAAAATAGTAATATTCCCAACTGAGGGGGGAAACATTCAATTAAAAAACAATCCACTTTAGTAAGTTAGAATTTAATTTCAGGTGTCATTACATGCAGCTGCATTAAAACACACTTCAGCATTTATGTCTATTTTCAAGATATGTGCAGAAATACTTCAGTCTGTCAAGGATGTCATATTGTTTTAGGAAAGGCATGAGTAGTATTAGGAAATGAAATGTTACCACCAAAATTGTGAAATATAAGAATCCCTATAATGACCTGTAACCAAAATGTACATATAAAAGAATCAAACCTTGTAATGAAATACTCCTTAGGGAGAATATTAGAAAAATGTACTTAGAGGATATTAAAGTCAGTATTTAATTGGGTAGTTACTGTTGCACATAAATTTGTATCTCTTTTTAAAAACTGCCTGCTAGAGAAGTAGCTACCCTATATTTGATTGTCTTTTAATCAAAAAAGCAGATAGAATCAAGTGGTTTATATACAGTAAGCATACCAAACAATGCCTTCCACAGAATCCTAAAACAAAGTTTTTGCACATTTAAATTACTGAGTATCAGACTGAGTCTTGGAAATAGTGCTTCAAATATATTTAGTCCATAATATTTCTTATATTGACAACACTAGGGGGTAGAAAAAGTGTATTTTCTCCCCTTATCATTGACACTAACCCCTTTTTATTTGATAAGCTTTTGAGGAAACCAAGTAAAAACATTTTTAAAATACTTGTGAATCTAAGGATATTACACCTATATTGTCTAATTGCCTTTGTACTCTCTATCAAGAAGGACCATGTCTTTCACAAAAAAGAAAAGAAAATAGAAACAAATATACTAGGTTGAGCTATATGAAATTCCCAACAATTTGATCAGTTCTTATTTGCAAAACTATTTTTCTGATTCAACATAATATATGATAAGAAAACAGTAAAGATATTAATCAGTCTTATATGTTTCAGACACCTACAAGGAGTTACTTTTCCAGTTGTGGTGAAGAGTATATATAAGTTTTGTAAATAACTCAAACTTTTAAATAACTAAAAGCTCCATATGCATCTAACTTTTAATTTTATTAATTCACTTTTATGTCATCATGTACAAAAATTAATAAAGAATTTTTTATTAAGATGAACTTGAGCATTCAATTTGGTCTCACTAAAGAAACATTGTAAGAAACAATAGTTTATAACTACTTAAATTTTGTGTCTATGTTAAAGGACACTTATTTTTTTCTCCACTTTCACCTAATCACATCCTCAGAACTTTCCGAAATCCATGTGCCACCTTAGCAGCTTCTCATTAAATGTCAGATCATCTACTGCCTACCACATTGGCTTTTTAATACAAGCTTGATATTATCTAATTAGTGAGAACTTTATCTTATGGGAAATGAAATTGTGTGAAAGCTCAGTTATTGTAACACTGCTGCCTCAGTCTCAAGGAACTTGTTAAGGAAGCCACCATTCTAGTGTTTCATTTTATCTTGTAACTTTTCCCAGTTCCCATCTATGGTCTTGGGAAATCAAAGGAAACTCTGTACAGTGAGACCAGCAATTGTGCTTCAACAAGAATCCATGAAAGGTCAGCTGCTTCAGTCTGATCTTTTGGACTTGCATACATTAAATACAAAATCCAGTAGTCTGCAGATTCAATACTTAAGGCTTAGCAGAAAGAAGAGAGTTGGAGAGTATTTAACAATGCTACTCCACAAATTCCTTATATATACTTAACTAGCTCTGGTGACAGTTCTTACCTGTTCTTTACTTACCACACACATGGAAAAATCCTTGACCCCAAATTCATAAGAAACATGCCAACTCACAAATGGAAGGGTAGTTTTTGTTCACTAAAATTAAGTCAGAAAAATCTGAGAATTCTATAATTAATATATACCTGAAATGAAGGCTCCGTTATCATCTCAAAGGCAAAGCAGGGCCTCTTCACAAGTAGATAATGTTTTCTGTTTATAAAATGCTTTTACCTGTGATTTTATTTTACCATTAGTAACATCTAAGGTATAAGAAAATCCCACTTTACTGTTGAGGAAAAGTAAGCATAAGTGAATTAGGTTTGCTCAAGTTGACACAGCAAGTAGCAGAAATAAAACTAAAATTCTTACTATCTGACTACATACACGTCTCTCTTTTTAATCATGGACATTCTTTTCCATACAATGCTATATTAGTTTGAGACGGGCAACAGAGTGATTGACAGCTCTAGACATCACTCACGGCTCATGACGGGTCTGGTCACCATCTGTCACCATACAACCTTATTACAATATTACTGACTATATTTCCTATGCCATACTTTTCATCTCCATGATTTACTGATAACTAGAAGTTTGTACCTCTTAATTCTCTTCACCTATCTCACTATTATATTGTAGAATATTTGCGAAATATATTATGGGATATACAAATAATGCTAAATATATTGTGGGATATACAAAGACAGCCTCACTAAAGCTTAAATTCGCTGTCTTTTATTCCATGATCTGGAGACCTGGCCACAGCCAATTCCTGCCATTATGTGACGTTTTATTGCTTATAATCATTGTCACTAAAGAATCAATGATAACTCTGAATTTGATATCAGTCCAGTAGTTGTTAACTATATTTAAGTCCTAAGAGAGGAGCTAGGAGAGGACTCTGAGTGGAACAAAAAAAACAAAATCAACAAAACAATAAATCAAAATAAGACAAAAAATGAACAATTTATAACAAAACACAAATAACCAAAAGAAAAAAACATTGTTCAAGAAATTCAGGTTTTGCACAGCTATTTTAATCTCTAGTAAAATATATATATATGTTTTTTTCTTCATTCTTTTGTGCTATTCCAATTAATGAATTTGGAGAAAGGAAAGATAATATAGCAAATTTAGTTTTTTGGGTTACATGGCTCTCTTCTACCAGTTTAAGCATGAATAATTCTTTACCTTTAAAAGTTTTTAAAAAAACTAAAAATCTTGGATGTTTGTGTCTTCATATACTTTTGCATTGCCTTCTTGTATATGATACTTAGAAAACTAAGCTCCAGAAACACTAGTTCTTTTTTATGATTTCTTTACAAGCATTACCAGTATTTACTACTCCGTATAAGCACGTGGGTTTTTTAGTCTTTTTTTGTTTGTTTGATTGATTTAGTTATTTGACACAGAGAGCGAGAGCACAACTAGGGAGAATAGTAGGAGGAGAGGGAAAAGCAGACTTCCTGCTGAGCAGGGAGCCTGATATGGGCCTTGATCCCAGGACCTTGGGATCATGTCCTGAGTTGAAGGCAGACACTTAACCATCTGAGCTGCCCAGGCACCCTGCATAAGCATGTTTTAAAAACCTACTACTATTGATGACTTAGCTAATTTTGCTAAACTTGTTTTGGTTTTCTATAGCAATATAGTGGTAACATTAGGAATTCAATGCACTTTTAGAACATCTTTGGGTAGGAAAAAGACAGATGAGATTGCCATCAAATTGTTGTTGGGATGTGTGTGCATAATGGCATTACCAAATAAAGATGTGTCCATGCATGGAATAAGTAAAAGGATGAAATTGGTCAGGTATAATGTGTAAGGTCAATTAATTTGGTCTTTCTAACTCATAAGACATTTGTAGACAATACCAATAATATTAAAACTTTAGGTCTCAGAAAAAAATGCAGTGCTAAAGACGTAAACATTAATACTCCTGAAGAATGTACAATTTAGCCTTCATTGGAAAGACAAGAATATTGCTGTGCAGTGGACTGGAGGGAACTTGAATTAGCTCAGTCAATTAAGTCATGATTAATTTATGTTAGATCCTGCTCTCCTGAGTCTATAAAAGCCAAGACTTTAACCGGCAGTATTTAGTTTAATAAAAGTAAAGTCTTTAAAAATGAATTCTAGAGAGAACGAGAGACAAAATCTACTACTGACACAATCAATAGACAGCAAGATTCCCATTTTAATTTGTGTCAATGGAAGTTAAAATAAATTTATAAACTAAGAAGAACAGGGTTGCTCCCTTCACATGGATAACCAAATTTCCCAGATAGTTATTAGCAGGGCCTATACAACAGCTCTGCCTGGACCTGTGGCAAACCTTAAGCATGTGCACGAGAGCAAAGGCTTTCTTTGCAGCAACTGCCGCCACTAGTGAGAGATCAGATTCTCTCTGGGTCTAACAAGAAACATTCAATTCTTAGTACCTTCGGTCCAAAATGATTCTACAGGGGCTGTGCATAGATTTGGATTACTCTAATTATCTATCTGAACATACTGCATGAGCCTAATGGGCCTTTGTGCATTTAGGGTATATTGAGAGAGGGTATACGTGGTTACAGACCTAGCTGGGTTCCTAAGCCACAGAGAAAATTACAGAGACTCGTTCAATCTGTTCAAGGAAAAAAGCAAAACTGAACCTTAAGGAAAATGTCTAAGCTCCATTCACACAGTGGCTCAGAGAGTCTAAATATTGTGCAAAACATGTGACTGAAGACAGGATTAGCAAATGGGACAGATCTTTCTTTGCAAGAAAGCTGTGATGGAGGTATACACCATTAGGAATATCTCCTTGGTAGATGAACCATGAGGGACTATGGACTCTGAAAAACAACCATAGGGTTTTGAAGGGGCGGGGGGGGTGGGAGGTTGAGGAACCAGGTGGTGGGTAATAGGGAGGGCACATACTGCATGGAGCACTGGGTGTGATGCCAAAACAATGAACACTGTTATGCTGTAAATAAACAAACAAATAAAAAAAGGAATATCTCCTTGGCTCATGAGGAAAACTGACGTATTTGACTCACCACATTTTTCTGAAACATTTGAGTAAACGCGACCTATGTAATCTGAGTTCTAGAAAAGTCATGAATAATGTCATCATATGGGATTGACAATGATAGAGAAATTATTGTGTGCGATGCAGTGAATGTATTCTACAAGTTCATGTATTACGATCCACTATAGAACCGTGTATGGCTATTGCTAGACCGAATAGCAAAGCAGTTGGGAACTTAGGATCTGGAGTCAGACTGCCGGGGTTTCAAATCCAGTCCTGTCATCTACTAGTTGTGCAGTCTGAACGATTTAACTTCTCTGACCCCAGTTTTTTGATATAATAGAGATAATAAAGGTCTCCACTCTATAGGTTATGGTGAGAATGAAATAAAATATGTATATAACATCCTTAGCACATTGCCTGACATGTACTAGAAGCTCAGAAAACATTATATTTAATTTTTATTTGTTGTTTTCATGTCACTTACCACCTTACTTGCAGAATATATGAGGTGGTATTGGGGGAGGCATTATCAGTTTCTGGCTAGAACATACCGTTGCATGGTTCTAAGCCATTTGTTTTGTGCTCAGAAAGAAAAAAAGAGCAGAATGGGATGAATTAGAACCATCTGTTTACCTATTAGTTATTTTCTATCCTTATTTTTAATATGTCAACACAATACGGTTGTATGCATTATAATATAAATCTTAAAAATCACAACATGTCATACAAAATGTTGAAATCACATTTAATTTGCTTTTTACTTATTTATACTTCTACATGTAGAAGTATAAATATAAATATACTTCTGCTTATATTTATTTATACTTACTTATACTATTGATTTTTAACATAGACTTATAAGGGAGAGAACCATACCTCAGATTTTCATCCTAAACTTAACATTTTTTTATGTTCCTAGGAATTCTGGCTAAGGGCACCATGTCAGATAAGAAGTAGCTGCTCAAAAAAAAAAAAAAAATGACGATGAGAAAGACACCCTTGCCATGATTGTAAATGCCTAAGTGCTCACATTATCCTTCATGAACCACATGTTTCAAGTAGTGATCAAGCACAGCCATCCGTCCTTCTCACAGGCAATGTGGCATAAACTAAGGAGTCCCATCTTTGTGTCGTGCCATGTTTCACTGCTGCCAGCATGAGAGTTTTTTGGCTTTTTTTTCTGCAAAAGTCAGTGAGTAGATAATGATATAGTAGCTCAAATGTGTCATTTTTCCAGCAGTAACTATCACGGTTTCTATTGGTCTAGAAAAATCAACAATGCCTTGTTCACACTGAAGCATGAACTGTCAATGAAAAGAAGGTGTTTTTGACAACAATGGCACTTGTTGTATTAGGGTCTTGAAAACAAAACCAGAAGAGAAAAATGTGATAAGTGTCCTGTTCTCTGCAGTGGGTAGGGCAATGCCCTTGTGTAATGATAGACTGATGTCTCCATAGGGAAAAATAACAAAAATGAACTGCTTTCTAGGTCTGACAAAGGATATATCACTAGAAATAAATTTTAAAAATTGGTTAGAAAACACGCACACACACACACACACACAGAGAGAAACATGGAGACCTTGTATGTCTGTACAAAAGTCAGGTACCCTTTTGGAAAGTGAGGAAAATGGTAAGAATTACTATTTCATGTGCCTATTACCTAAAACCTTCATTTGCAGAATTAACAAGTTAATTTTCTTATAAAGGAATACCTACCTGTCCATTGTTAGCAACTTGGGAAATACAGATGGACAAAAAGAGGATCATTTAAATAATTCATTATCCCATTACCTACTTTTGCACCAGCGCAACACATTTCATACAAAGAAACTACTGTGATTTTTCTAAATTGTTCATCTACTCAGAGCCCCCAAATGGCTTCCTGCACACCTTAAATAAAGTATACATTTCCATGCCTACGCTGTCCTAAATGACCTGATCTTGGATACTCTCACTTTCTCCCAAATTTCCCAGCATTCTTCCACAGTTCCTTTTGCTCCAGCCAAGATTTGAACTGAGATTTATCAAACAAGCCATGCACATTCCTAGCCCAGGACATTTTCTCGGCTGATTCTTGATTGGAATATTCCTCACCCAGATCCTCAGCCTATGTTGTGCACTGCATTCACATCTCTGCTCAGACATCATCCCCTCAGTGGCCCACCTAAAGCAACCCCCCTCCCATGACACCCTCTCCTTTACCCTGCCATTTCTTTACCTCTGTACTGCTGATCACTACTTTAATTTATATTGCTATGCATTAGTTGATCTCCATGTTATGCCAATCCACTAACATGTAAGCTGCCTAAGGATGCGGACTTGGTCTGTTTTGTTCATCAGAGCACCCACAGTGCTGGTAAAGGTCTTGACCCATAGTGTGCTCTCAACAAATATATGTTGAGAAGGGGTGGGCTGGGTGGTTGAATGTCTGATTCTTGGTTTTGGCTCAGGTCATGATCTCAGAGTCATGCCTTGGACTCCATACTCAGCATTGAGGCTGCTTCTCACTCTCCCTCTGCCCCTCCCCCTACTCTCTCTCTCTAATAAATAAATAAATCCTTAAAAATAAACAGCTGTTGAATAAATGAATACTCAAGGTTAATATTTTGGTTATTAAAGTTAAAAAAATGATGTTTGAGAGTGCTTGTTTGTACCAGTCATTCTTCTAAATGCTTTACATGTGTGAACTTATGAATGAGGAAATTGAGGCACAGGGATGTTAAATAACTTGCCCAAGATGGAACTAGGAAATGATGGGACTAGACTATAAACACAAGCAGTCTGGCCACAGAACCAAACTCTCAATCACTAGTTCTTCCTCTCCTTCCTCTCTCTCACACACATATACTCACATGCATGGTATACACACACAGTCATACTAGACAAAGTGTTTGGAGTATGCAGTCCCACATAATTAATTATCCTCTGGCAGCATCATTTTATGCCTGTGGCATATTCCACCTGTGAGTTTGCCAGAAGGGGTTTTTGGGGGGGGGGGGCGCATATTTCAATTTTATTTTTTTACTTGGATTCAATTAGCCTATGTATAGTACATCATCAGTTTTTTATATAATGTTCAATGTTTCATTAGTTGCATAAAACACTCCATGCTCATCACATCATGTGCCCTCCTTATTGCACATCACCCAATTACCCCATCCCCCCACTTACCTCCACTTTCACAATGGTCAGCTTGTTTCCCAAAGTCAAGAGTCTCTTATGGTTTGTCTCTCTCTCTGATGTCTTCCCAATTTTCCCTCTCTTCCCACTGTGGTCCTCTGCACTATTTATGTTCCCCATCTGAATGAAACCATATGAAAACTGTCTTTCTCTGATTGACTTATTTCATTTAACATAATACTCTCCAGTTCCATCCACGTAAATAGTAGGTATTCATCCTTTCTGATGGCTGAGTAATATAGTCCATTACATATATGAACTACATCATCTTTATCTATTCATCTGTTGAAGGACATCTTGGCTCTTTCCATAGTTTGGTTATTGTGGACATAGCTGCTATGAACATTGAGGTGCACACACCCTTTCTTTTCCCTACACCGGTATCTTTGGGGTAAATACCTAGAAGTGCAATTGGGTCATAGAGTAGCTCTATTTTTAACTTTTTGAGGAAGCCGTTATCATATCATGGACACTTAGAACTGTTTTTCCTTCACTACTGTTACAATTAATGTTATTTTCTATAAATCAAATTATCAGATTAAAATGATGTATGGTCTCCAGGGTTTAAAAAAATTATATTAACAAGTTGTTCTCTAAAAAAACTAATGTAATATCTATTTTTTCATATCCTTGCAAATCTAAGTGCATATATATATTAAATTTTAATCATTTTGATAAAAATTTTATACTTGAATTTTAATTATTACTTAATGTTTGCTTTTTAATGGGGTTGAACTTTTTTTTGCCTTCATTTCTTCATTTTGGACTTCCCATTTTCATTGAGTAAAATTTTAAAATTTAGTCTTATACTTGGTATTATATTTTGATATCCTTTTTTGTTTATAATCTCCTTGAAATTTTTCTTATGTCAAAGAGAAATTTCAGTTATATAGTTGTGTGTGTGAACAGGTGTGTATCTTTTATTCTGTGGTTACCAATTAGTTTTACATATTAATAAACAAATGTCCTAATACCTACCATATTCAAGCTACTTTTAAGTCCTTGGTTTTATTTACATGCTTTTATTCGAGAACGGAAACCAGGTTTGCAAGTGCAGTGTTTTTTGGTAAATTACTATCTTTGATCCTAAAATATTGGACACACCTGGTATTTCCTCTAAAAGTGAAGAATTAATCAAAAAAAAAAAGCAAATAAAAAGAAACTAATATTTTGGTCTGCACTTCACCCATCTATTAACTTAGCCTCCTGTCTGTCTGAGACTACCAAAGAGAAGCAAGGATGTAGATAATGGTATGTGTACAAAAGAAGTAAAGTGCCAGAGTCATTTTATGATTTTACATTTTATCTTCACCTAGGTGGTTACTGAGTAATTTATTGTAAATCTGTGCCAGGACACAAAAAGAAACATTTACTTTTTGACAGTGGGATGGTGAGCTCAGAATGAACTTTGTGCTAGGTGCTAAGTGGTTATTTGCATGTATGTGTGTGGTGTGTGTGTGTGCATATATATACACACATATATTTATATATATATATATTACATATAATATATATTTCACAGTATCTATATGCCAATTACAAATATATAAATGGATAGATGTAACAAAGCTATTCTTTCTCATCTGATTCCATGGAGGTTTTCTTTTTTTTTTTTTTTTTTTTAAGATTTTATTTATTTGCCAGAGAGTGAGAGAGCAAGTGAGCCCAAGCAGGAAGAGCAGCGGGTAGAGGGAGAAGAGGTTTCCTACCAAGCAAGGAGCCCAATGCAGGGATCAATTCCAGGATCCTAGGATCATGACCTGAGCCCAAGGCAGATGCTTAATGCACTGAGCCACCCAGGTGCCCCCATGGAGGTTTTCTATAGAAATGCTGGCACTTCTGGGGGACATTTTGATAAGAGGACCTCACAAACTTTTTTTTTAGTGCATTTCACCAGTGCCCAATAGTAAATAAGAGAAATAATTTAGGAGAAGAAATTCAATTAAAATATTCTGAGGACTGAGCTTTGACCACCTGTAAGAGTTGCAGAACCCTTTGTACCACAAAGATATAGAGAAGTCAGCAAGGTGTGAATCAATACAGCATTGACTGTCATGGGTCACCAGAGCAGCCTGAAGAGACAGAATTGGATGACAAAAGAAAAGGATGTCTAAAAGAGAACAAGAACAGAATCTTTTGAGAACATCTCTTGAAGAAGGGTATCCCCAGTTTCTAGAGAAAAGAGATAAAGCCAAACTAGAATAACAAAAATAGGGGAGTATACTATGCTGTGGGTAAACACTTTTCAAATAACCTTTTGGTAAAATACGGGCCATTTGTCCCAAAGAGTAATTTAACACTTCTCAATAAATAATGACACTGTATTAAGTCTCACGTTAAACGAACCCCCTTAGATGCTGAAACTGCTATTTCCAAATGACACTGGAATAAATCACATTGCTTCCAGGCCTTTTAAAGTGTCACTTTACCCTACCCCAAGCCACCATCATCTCTGACCCAGAACACTGCAATGGCTTCCTAATGGGTTTCCCTGAGTCCACATTTAGTGCCCTCTACACTTTAATTTCCATATAACAGCCGAAGTGTAAGTAGGATTGCCTTCTATCAAGGAGTGCCATGTTACTATTTATACAAATGCCTTTGTAATGAATGATTCAGGCAACTTCAGAGGAAAGTGAAGAAACAAACACCATCCCTCTCCATCTGCTCATGAACCCTGGACACAAAGTTCAGGTACACAAAATATTGGGTACCTTCTGCTTCTGTGAGCAAAGCATCTTTTCCTATGACTTGGTGTGACATTACTCCAGGAAGAGATTATTACACCAACCAGTAATAATCATATGGTTTCAGAATTGTAACCTGAAATCATTCAGGTTACAATTCTGAAACTTAGTGTTCCAGATCTCCCTGGCCAGTCCTAAATATCTACTGATGATTTCTGCTCCTCTTCACAAATTTTGGATTAGCTGTGTCCATTCTCAGTTCTGAAATTATACCATGGCTGAACTCATCACATGGGTGCACTAACAAACCGGAAATATGCATCTGGCCTTGATCTCTTCCTTGAGTGAGTATTTCATAAATGCAGCCACATTGGACATCCTTCAATATCCAATGGACAGTTCAAATTTAATAAGTCCAAAACAGAACTCTTAAATTATTTTTCTGATCCTTGAAGTATCTGCATTTCAGAAACTGGGCAGCAAAATCCACTCTGTTGTGCTGCTCTAAAACTGTAGTCATTCTTAACTCCTGCCTTTCCCCTTATCTATTCACCCACTACCATATCTATCAGCAAATTTTATCTCCACAATCAAAATACATAAAAATAAAATTCAGAACCTAAATAAAGTTCCATCATCTCCAGTGAGTGCTTCCACACTGGCTCAAACACCAGCTTCTCATTTGTGGACTACAGCAACAATCTCCTAGGTGGTTTTGCTGTTTCCACCCTTGCTTCAAATACTCTGTTTTTCACACGCACCTAGAGTGGCATGTTTAAAATGCAAACCTGATCATTTCACTCTCTGGCTCAAAATCACGCCAACTATATTTAGAATGAAATCAATTTTTCTTACTATTTTCTTCTTGCCCTGGCCCCATGCTCTGATCTCTGTATGACTCTTGTAACCTTCAATTCTTCTGTTCTAGTATTACTGTCATCTTTTTGGTTTCTCCAAGCCAGGAACAATCTCAACTCATAGCCTTTCCCATGACTCAAAATTTTTCTCCAAATCCCACCACCTCCCCCCCCCCAACACACACACAAACCTTCACAGGATCAACTTTTAGTACATTTAGTTTCTGCTCAGACGTCACCCTCTCAGAGAGGTAGTCACTGTTCATACCACTGTTCATATACATTTCTCATTGTTCTCGATCTTTTTGTGTTGCTTCATTCATCATCTTAGTCTCTTATATTGTCAGCTGTTCATTTGCATATTGTCTGTCCTCCTTACTAGAATGTAAATTCCATGAGGTCAGGGGGATATCACTGGTTTAGTTCCTCTACATCCCAAGTGTCTATACCCCCAGTATCTAGAATTACACCCAGCACATAGCAAATGCCCTACATGTTTTTTGGATAAATTATTATATTAGCTAGCAGTCAAAATTGTCACCTAACATTGCATTGTTTTGCAATAGACTTGAACTATTAAAACATATGGCAAAACTAATGCAAAAATTATCAAAATGACTTTAAAAAGAAATTGGCAGATATAAATATATAGAAATGCTACCAATTTCTGGGTATTGATTTTATATCCTGTCACTTTACTAAATTTATTACCTCTAGCAGTTTTTTAGTAGAGTTTTTAGGATTTTCTATGCATAGTATTATGTAGTCTACAAATAGTGACAGTTTAACTTCTTTCTCTGACATTGGCCATAGCAACATTTTTCTAAATATGTCTCCCAAGTCAAGCAAAACAAAAGCAAAAATTAACTATTGGAACTCCATCAAAATAAAAGCCTTTGCACAGCAAAGGAAACCATCAATGAAACAAAAAGACAACCTACTGAATGGAAGAAGATAATTGCAAATGAAATATCCAATAAGGGGTTAATATACAAAATAGATAAAGAACTTATACAGCTCAACACCAAAAAAATAATCTGATTTAAAAATGGGCAGAAGAGGGGCGCCTGGGTGGCTCAGTGGTTTAGGCTGCTGCCTTTGGCTCAGGTCATGATCTCGGGATCCTGGGATCGAGTCCCGCATCGGGCTCTCTGCTTGGCAGGGAGCCTGCTTCCTTCTCACTCTCTCTGCCTACCTCTCTGCCTACTTGTGATTTCTCTCTGTCAAATAAATAAAAAAAAAAAATCTTTAAAAAAAAATAAAATAAAATAAAATGAAAAAAAAAAAAAATGGGCAGAAGACCTGAATAGACTTCTTTTCCAAAGAAGCCATACAGATGGCCAACAAACATGTGAAATGATGCTCAACATTACTAATCATCATAGAAATGAAAATCAAAACCACAATGACTTATCACCTTACACCAGTTAGAATAGCTAAAATCAAAATGCCAAGAAATAACAAGTGTTGGCAAGAATGTGGAGAAAAGGAACTTTCATGCACTATTGGTGGGAACGTAAATTGGTATAGCCACTGTGGAAAATAGTATGGGAGTTCCTCAAAAAATTAAAAATAGAAATCCCATAGGGGTCCATTACTAGGTATTTACCCCAAGAAAATGAAAACAATAATTTAAAAAGATGTGTGCACCCATATGCTTATTGCAGCATTACTTACAAAATTCAAGATATAGAAGCAATCTAAATGTCCATCAGTAGATGAATTGGGTAAAGAAAATGTGGTGTAGATACACAGTAGAATATTATAGATCTGTTAAAAAAAAAAAGGTTCCATTTGAGACAGCATAGATGGGCCCTAGAGGGTACTATGCTAAGTAAATAAGTTAAACTGAGAAAGACAACTACTATATACTTCCGTGCATAAGTAGAATCTTTAAAATAAATAAGCAAACTAAAAGCAGAATCAGACTTATAATAGATATAACAAACTGATGGTTGCCAGAAGGGAGAGGATGAGGTTTGGACAAAAATTGGTGAAGGGGAGAGGGAGATATAGGCTTCTAGTTATGGAATAAGTCATTGGAATAAAAGGCATGACATAAGGAAGATAGTCAATGATATTATAATAGCAATGTAATGGGACAGATGGTAGCTACACTTGTGAAGAACATAGCATAATGTATAAACTTGTCAAATCACAAAGTTGTACCCTGAAACTAATGTAACATTGTATATCAACTATCATAAATAAAAATTTTAAAAACATAACAAAATTGGTTGAATGTGAAAAGAGAGATCTTATATTTGTATTTACCTTAAATAAAGCATCTGTAGAAGGGGGGTGAAAGTCATTACACCAAATTTTTAAACATATAATGCAATTTGTTAACCCCCTATCACCACTCCACCTAAAATATTTCTGTCTCTAAGAAAGTATCATTTCCTCTGTAGATTACTAAAGACTACTTACTCTCAATATGTGATTGCTTAAATTATATTCTAATTTTTTTCTGTATTTTTTTGTCTACCCTTTTTTACTATATAGTACATTGATTAATGACGAGCCTATATCTTGGGCATATGCCTAAAAATCTCTATTTCTATACTAGCTTATGGTAAAGATTTGATAGTGAGAACTCTCCTTCACCTAGACTAACTCTAAAACAGAGGGAAAAAATTACTTATATATAATAAAAAAGATTTTTTATACAAATGACTTGCTTAAAAAATGTCTGAAATTCCATTTAAATCAATATTTATTGATAATAAAAATGTTCTTTTAAATTAGGTTTTTATTAAGGTTTAAGAATGCTCAGGGATTTAAAAAGTAATTAAAATGGCCAAAATTAAAAGTTCAGATTGTTTTTCCAGACTCATATGTACTTACTGTCTTTTTTTGTTTTATTATCCATTAAGACAAAGTCACCAGTTTCAAAGGTCATAATGTTTGTAATTGATCATATATATTTTTTAGAATTCTTTATTCCAATTTCAAATTGCCTGTGTGTTTTAGGTAGATAACTTGTTTTCTTTATGCATGAGTTATCAGAACTATATTATTTTTAATTTAAATATTTTCTGATGATTACTTTTGGTATATCTCTAAAATTTACCTGAGTTTGCTTTTTCTGTGAACTTCTGGGATACATTATGTATATAGCTAGATACCAAAGATGTGGCAACTGCCCTCCTTCTTCCCGAGCTGGAGCCTTTATCATAACACAGAGCCAATCTAAATGAGATTTAAAAGTTTATGCCCAAGGGAAGTGTTCCCTATTAACTATCAATGTATACAATTAAATCTAAAGCATAGTCATAGTGTTTTAATCAGGAAATCTAAGAGTCATTTCTGTCCTGTGGGGTAATAAATGAAGGCAAAAGCAATTCAACATGCTTTTGGATGTGCTAAGTGATATATGGGCTCTCTTGAGTCACCAAATTGGAAGGGCCACATGCTTAGTTAATCAACACTGCACAGTCATATTGGGGGAGAGGTGATAAATTTCACAGATGTTACATTCACAGGGGTCGGGGCGAAATAGACTTGATCAACCACCTCAGTAATTAAAAGGATGTCTTTAAACCCCTATTATCAAAAGCTTTACTATAAAAGAGAATGAATTTTTTATTCTCAGTCATTCACTGTAAATGAATTCAGTAATAATATCAACCACAATGGCCGAAGCTGGCTACTGTAATATGTATTGACTAATATGTTGACAGGTAAGGTAGAAAATCAGATCCTGGGAGACCAGTTAATGCACTTCTTTCCAGAATTTTCAGGGCTGATTAGAACAAAACCACATCCAGAGAACCATTAAGACTACACTCAGGAGATAAATTGCTATTCCTATAGGCTTTTCTCCTTCAAGGATAAGCCATGTACTCTCTGTCTAGAACATTGTGTCTCTTGCACACAATCTAAGTGCAAAAGAACAAAAGGGATTCTTAGCCAAAACTTAATCACCTTCCATTTCAATTGTGTATGTCACAACTTCTGTTTGTATATGTGTTAGAATGGGCAAGTGATATTTCTGAGTTGAAAGACTGATGCCTATTTTCTGATAAACTCTTTTCTCTTTTTTTAAGAATTTTTATTTATTTGTTTGGGAGAGAGTGCACGGGAGAAAGAGAGAGAAATAGAGAGAGCATGAGTGGAGTGGGGGTAGTGGAGAGGAGCAGAGGGAGAGGGAGAAGCCGACTCCCTGCTGAGCAGAGAAACTGATGTGGGGCTGGATCCCAGATTCCAGGACTCTGGACTCTGGGATCATGACCTGAGCTGTAGGCAGACACTTAACCAGCTGAGCCACCCAGGCATCCATGATAAAATCTTTTCTGTTCTGAAATTCCAATAACTGTTTAAGTTTTCCAAAGCATGGAAATGGAATTAAATAGCATATATGGATTTTTCCTACTGATGGAAAGAACAGGGTTTCCTGAGTCTTTATAAGTCAACCAATTTAAGTTTTTCCTCTAATTCCATCATCTCTATTCATTGCCCTCAGACCTTACAGTTGTAATGTTGCTATTGGTTTGGTTGGTTGTGGTTTAGGCAGAAAAGAATGGGGTCTTGGAAGATGGCCATTTCCCTTCTTTCCATAACTCTTTAAGAATAGAGAAAAGGGCACCTGGGTGGCTCAGTTGGTTAACCAACAGCCTTTGGCTCGGGTCATGATCCCCGAATCCCTGGATTAAGTCCTGCATCCAGCTCCCAGCTCCACAGGGAGTCTGCTTCTCCCTCTGACCTTCTCCCATCTCATGTTCTCTCTCTCAAATAAATAAACAAAATCTTAAAAAAAAAAAAAAAAGAATAGAGAAGAAAGCCGTCTATCTTTCTCCCCTTCTGCATCCTCAGTTTTGGCCCAAAATATCCACTCAGAAATGAGCCTAAGTAAAGGAAAGAAAGAGGCATCTCCCTTTTCATCCCATGGCACGCCGCAGGCAGCCTATTCAATTCTAAAGTTGTGCTTGATCAACCACTACTTAGTTTGAACTTCAAGTCTAAGAGTGATTAGAATTACAAATCAGGGCTACATTTTATTGATGACGGTGTTCACAACGTAAATTATTCCTGCAGCAATTTAGTTTGAAGAGGTTATTTTAAACATTCCTATCTGCTCATCTTACCTGGCCTCTTTCCTATCATTGTCTCACATGAGTAAGCCTAAATCCTCTGAGCCTCAGTTGGCTCCATAGTGAAATGAAAATGACAACTATTCCCATTCCATCTCCTTTCACATGCTATTCTTATTATGATGATTAACAATAAATTAATGAATGTTCCAGGTAAAGAATATATATGGGTAGATGTAGAGTATTAAAAACCTCCATTCTACCTGGAATATCCTCTCTTGAAAATTCAACTGCACTGTTTTCTTCTATTAAATATCATCTATTCTAAATCAAAACAAAACAAAACAAACAAACAAACAAACAAAAAAGCCATGCTTGAGTCAAAACTGAGTCATAGACAATGGAAAAAATATGTAGAATAGGCAATCTTAGAGTAATATTCTAGGATGGTGAAAATGGAAAGAAATATATGTAGTATGATTTCGCATGCACTGTTCTAAGCTTGGTCTCTACTTTTTTATTTAGCTTTACACTTTATGATATACAGTAATCCTATTTCAATATCTAAATATGGGACGCAGCCACATAATACTTCATTGTATGAAAGCGCCAAAATGTATTTAACCACCTGTTGATGGTCGTCAAGGTAGTTTAAATGTTGTTAGATACTAAGGCTTCCATAAAGATGTTAATCTATGCTTTTACTCAGGACTCCCATAGGGCTGGGTGACAAGGACACCATCCTAAGCCATACTTTAGGAGTTCCTCTGGTCCTTTCCAACCATGGCCTTATGAAGAATGGGGGAAAACCCTAGAATTAGGGGAGATCCACTCAGGACTCATGTGCTTTACTCTAGATCATAATCAGAGTGTCTGACCTGGGAAAATGATCCTTCCAAAAAAACCCTGAGCCTGCTTCCAGAAACTAGAATGGTATCTTCACTGGATATGTTCTTCTCAGAGTAGGTTGCAAGTGCACACTCTGAGGACAAAGAGGTGGTCAACCAGGGTGGTAAGAAGGTGGGTGTGGGTGAATGGAACTTGAGTGTACACACTAAACTATCGACACACATGTTGTGAGGCCCCAAGTGGTAAATAATGACACTGGGACATAAACAAGGGCAGACTAAAAGCTGACAAGCTTCTATTTGTACTCTTGTCTTGGGCCATGTAAGTTAAAAGTTCATCTGTTTGCACTAACAGGATCTAACAGTTTTTGTTTACTGAACCCTTGCCATCTCTTAGTATTTTTTCTTTTTTGGTCAGTCTAAGAACCTAAAAAATCATGTTTTCTTTTTATTTAAATTTATATTTATTCAATAGTTTATATTTTCACACACTGATTCACATTTTCTATTATTTCCAACATCCTGCCTGTTGTATTGTCTATTTCAAAAATCAAAATACAGTTAATAGGTTCCAAATCAAGATGGTGCCATATGAGGATCCTGATCTCCATTCCTTCCACAGACACACTGAATCTAAAGCCATATATGGAATAATTTCCTCCAAAACCAAACAACAGCTAGCTGAACAACTTCTATACATTGGGCAAACAAACAAACATACCAAAGTGGGTAGGAGAGGCTGAGAGATGAGTTCCAAGTCATCTAGCTTTGGGGGCAAATGAGACTGGCATCCATGAGTTCCACAAGGTTGTAGCAAACTGAGAAATGACTCTTAGAGGGCTCATACTTGTGGACTCACCTACCACAGAACCCACCATAGAAGAAGTTAGCTTGCAAAGTGCCCAGACTTTCTGAGAAAGAAGCTTATTTGATTGTCTGAGACATATGCCCTGAGTGGAAGGCATCTAATTTAATACTAAATACTCTCCTAGAGGTCCTGAAGTACTCTCTAAAGATAGGGGCCAGCAGGTTGCATCTTTGCAGCCTCCCTCTACCTTCCTTCAGTTCAATGGTATCCCCTTAAAAAGGGCTTGTACCCTTATCTGGCTCCCTGATTTTTGTGACTACCACCCAAGGGACATCTCTACATCACCTGGCTCTGGTGGCCAGGAGGAGTTATTCTTATAGGTCCTATGGGACTGTAATGGAGATAGCTGTTTGTTTGGGTTTTTAAATTTTTTTTAACATATTTATTTTTTTGGAGAGAGAGAAAGTGTATACAGTGCGAGGGGCAGATGGAGAAAATTTCATGTAAACTCTCCACACTGAGTGTGGGGCTCAATTCCAGGACCCTGAGATCACGACCCAACCCAAATTCAAGAGTCAGATCCTAAACCAACTGAGCCAGCCAGGTGCCCTCAGCAGAGATTTTAGCCAGCTACTATCTAAAGGGCAGAGCAGAGAAGCAACAACTAAGAATCCTAGTCTTTCTGTGAAACAGGCCTATTCTCTTCAGAAGGACAGATTGAGGGGCAGGCTTCTAATTATACATAGATCTAAGGGCTAACTCTTATCCTCTCCAAAGACCTTGAAGAGTAGGCAATATCTGCATGTTCTCCCTCTGCCACACTCCCAAGTGCCAATACATTCTGAAAGGGAACTCATATATACATTTGCTTCCCTGGTTTTATAGCCACTGCCAGGGTATCTCCATTGATCACCTGGCTGTGGTGGACAAAGGTACTTGAGTTCCTGAGTTCCATGGGACTATAACAAATGGGGAGGCAGTATTTGTCTGACTGTCACACCTAGAGCACAGTGGACTGAAACATGCACCCAGTCTTTCTGTGAAACAGGCCTGTTTGCTTATCTTGGGGCTTTTCCTGGAAGGGCAGGCTTCTAGTTTGGCACATATTTAGGAGCTTACCAAGGTGCTCTCTGGGAACATAAAGGCCAGTGAATGCCCTCTGTGCCTTTGCTTCATTCCAGGTTGCTGGTAGCTCCCATAGAGAAGCTTGAATACTCATCTGGTTCCCTGATTTGGCAGCTGCTGCTCAGAGTCCACCTCATTTGGGGGCCATAAGGCTTACACTCATGGCCCCACCAGATGGTATATATTTGCATACTTTAAAAACTGCTGCCTAAGCATTTGGTTTTCAGTCAGCCTGAATCTAGGTGCTGACTGAGATCCTTCCTTTTGGAACACTGAAAGGTGTTAGCATACCCTCAACTACTGGGAGCTGTTGAAAATAAAGTAGGCTGCTTGGATAATCACAGAGGTTTGAAAGATAACCAAGACCTAGGGCAAGGTTGAATGAGAAGTTTCATCTTCTACACAAGAACACCCCTTTAAGACTGAAATCATATCAAGCATCTTTTTCAATCACAGTGACATGAAACTAGAAATCAGGGTGCCTGGGTGGCTCAGTCAGTTAAATGTCTGCCTTCTACTCACGTCATAACTCAGGGTCCTGGGATCGAACCACATATTGGGTTCCTTGCTCAGTGGAGAGCCTGCTTCTCCCTCTCCCTCTGTTGTTCCACATACTTGTGCTTACTCTCTCTCTTTCTCTCTGTCAAATAAATAAGTAAATGAAATCTTAAAAAAAAAAACTAGAAATCAATTATAAGAAGAAAACTGAAACATTCATAAATACGTGCAGATTTAACAACATTCTATTAAACAGTGAGTCAAAGAATAACTCAAAAGAGAAATCAAAAGATACCTTGAGAGAAATTAATATGGAAATACAACATACCAAAATTACAAGATTGAGCAAAAGCAGTACTATGAGGAAAGTTTATGGTGATAAATGCCTACAACAAGAAACAGAAATATCTTAAATAAACAACCTAACTTGACACCTCAGAGAACTAGAGATAAAAGAACAAACAAAGCCTGAAGTTGGAAGAAAATAACAAAGATCAGAGTGGAAATAAATAAAATAAAGACTAAAAAAAATAGTTAAAAAGATCAAGGAAACTAAGAGGTAGTTACTTTGAAAACAAAGTGGACTTTATTTTAGTTAGATTCACTGAAGTGACAGGATCCAAAATCAGAAATGAAAGTAAAGAGTTACAACTGATACCACAGAAATATAAAAAAAATCATAAGACATGAATATGACTGTTTTTTGCCCTTCTGACTAAAGTCAAGTGAAGACACTACTATGAACAAGTATATACCAGCAAATTGGACTACCTTGAAAAAAATGGATAAATTCCTAGAAACCTACTAGAATCCACTATGATTAAGTCATGAATAAAGAGAAAATCTGAACACACTGAATACTAATGAAGTGATTGAATCAGTACTCAAACCCTCCCAACAAACAAAAGTCCAAAACCAGATGGCTTCACTGGCGAATTCTACCAAACATTTAAAGAAGAACTAATACCAATATTTCTCAAACTCTTCAAAAAAAAAAGAAGAAGAAGAAGAAAAGGAGAAAATAATTCCAAACTCATGTATGGGGCCCCATTGCCCTTATATTAACAATTTCCAAGAATGCCCCAAGAAAAGAAAATTACAGGCCAATATTTCTGATGGACATAGATGCAAAAATCTTCAACAAAATACTAGTAAACTGAATTCAGCAACACAACAAAAGGATCATACACTATGATCAGCTAGGATTTATTCAGAGATACAAGGGTTGTTCGACATCCACAAATCAATCAACATGATACACCGCAGTAAGAAAATGAAGGAAAAATCATATGATCATCTGAATAGATGTATAAAAAAGCATTTGACAAAATTCAACATCCATTTATGATAAAAACTCTGAACAATTTGGATATAGAGGGAACATACCAAAACAAATTAAAGGTAAAATATGACAAATCCACAGTTAACATGATAGTCAATGGTGAAAAGCTGAAAGCTCTCCTCTAAAATCATTAACAAGACAAAGATGCCCACTTTTGCCACTTTAACTCAGCATAGTATTGGAAGTTGCTAGTAAGAAAGTGTCAAAAAGAAAAAAAGTTAAGAAAACAATCTCATTTACAATTTAATCAAAAAGATTAAAGTATCGAGGAATAAATTTAACTAAGGAGGTGAAAGACCTGTACACTGAAAATTGTAAGACAATGATGAAAGAAACTGAAGAAGACACATATAAATGGAAAGCTATTCCATGCTCATGAACTAGAAGAATATAGTGAAAATGTCCATATGACCTGAAGTCACCTATAGACTTACTGTCACCGCTATTAAAATGCAAATGGTGTTTCTCAAAGAAAGATAAGAAATAATCTTAATATTTGTATGGAGCCACAGAAAACAAAATAGCCAAAGTCATCTTGAGAAAAAAGAACAAAGGAAGCATCACACTTTCTAATTTCAAACTATATTACAAAGCAGTAATGACACAAACAGTATCAGTAACATGCAGAAGATTGAAACTGGGCCACTTTCTTACACCACACCCAAAAATCAACCCAAAATGGATTAAAGACTTGAATGTAAGACCTGAAACCATAAAACTTGTAGAAGAAAACATAGGCAGTAAAGCTCCTTGACTTTGGCCCAGGTGATATTTTTGACACCAAAAATAAAAATAACAAAAGCAAAAACAAACAAGTGAGACTACTTAAAATATGTGCAAATCCTATATCTGATAAAGGGTTAATATCTAAAATATATAAAGAACTCAACTCAAGAGAAAAAAAAAGACAACCACTAAAAAATGGGCAGGAGATCTAACAGACATTTTTCTTTTTCTGTACTTAATGACCTCACTTACGTGTGGAATCTAAAACAAAAAGACCTCATAGACACAGAAAACAGATTGGTTGTCAGGGGAAGGGGAGTGGAGGGTAAGCAAAATGGGTAAATGGGTCAAACTTATAACATAAGTAAGTAAAAGGGATATAATGTATAGCATGGTAGCTATAGTTAATAAAATCATATTTTATATTTGAAATTTGCTCAAAGAGTAAATATTAAAAATTCTTATCATAAGAAAAAATAAATTTGTACCTATATGTGGTGATGGATGTTAATTAGGCTTATTATGGTGATCATTTCACTAAAGATACAAATTTTGAATCATTATGTTGCATACCTGAAACTAATACGCTATATGTCAGTTCTCCCTCATTTAAATCTGTCATTAATCTGTTCTCTCACACAATTTATGTTGAGAATGTTATATAAATATTTGATTCTAATATATAGACCGTAACACAGTGTTCATTATTTTTATTAAATCCCATAGCCTTTTACCTTTTTATTGGTATATTTGTTTCATTTATATGTATGTGATAATGTAGCTGATCTTCAGTCTACATACTATGTTTTTTTTTTAAAGGGAAAGCAGTCCATTTTTTTTTTTTAAGATTTTATTTATTCATTTGACAGACAGAGATCACAAGTAGGCAGAGAGGCAGGCAGAGAGAGAGAAAGGGAAGCAGGCTCCCTGCTGAGCAGAGAACCGGACACGGGGCTTGATCCCAGGACCCTGAGATCATGACCTGAGCCAAAGGCAGAGGCTTTAACCCACTGAGCCACCCAGGCACCCCTACATACTATGTTTTATTGTCAGCTTTAATTACTCATGTTATTGTTACCTATTCTTTGTGATGTAGTCTGTATCTTTTTTTTTCTCCTTCTGATAATTGTGACTATTTAAAATCTATTCTTAATTTTCAACTAACTTATCTCATAATTTTAAGTAATGTGCTTAAAACTTAATTTTCCAAGTCATAAAGTTTAGAAAGCATCTATTGTTTCCACACAGTATGAAAGATTATACATACTTCTACTTACTTTAACAACTCTTCTCCCTAGCTTATTATGTTAATATTTTGATCTTTGAGTTTATATTCTTATTTCTAAACATAATACACCTACACATTTTTACTCTTTATTCTGTATTTATGTGAATTCAAATGTGCACAGGCAGTTCTTGATGTTATCCTTGTTTCATAGCATTGCTATTTTGTTTTAAAAATTTTAAATTTTCAGTTGTGTGACAGATGGCAAAATGGTCCCAGCACTTTTTAACTTCTCCCATAAGAGATGAGTCTATGCCCTTATCCCTTAGGACATGCTTTGATCAGTGGGATGCTGCAGAGTGATGCCATGTGGATTCTGAGCCCAAACCTCAGGGGGCCTTGCAATTTCAGCTATTATGGTACTTTTGCTTTCAGGATATTGTCACCTCCACCTGCCAAAAATTCTGATATATTCTTGTAGCTAATGAAAGATACGTGATCCAGTTTACTTTTATTGCCCTAGCTAACAGCCTGCCAACCATCAGACACTGGAATGAGGCCATACTGGATTATCCAACTGCACTTCATATAAAAAGGCAGATGTAGGAGAATCCAGAGAGATGGATCAAGTTGTCCAGATCAGAAAAACTTTTCAGCCCACTCACAGAATCATGAGCTAAATAAAGGGTTTTGACTTTAAGCCACTAAATTTGGGGGTCATTTGTTTCATAGCAAAAGCTAACTGATACAGCTTGGTTGACAGAATTCATAACTAAGATTCTTCCCCCATAGTCTCTCATGGGTAGTATATTCTGAGTCCTTATTTAAGAATTATTTCCCTTTGCCTTTATTCATGGTTAAAAAGCTGGTTATTAAATTTTTTGCATCACAATTTTTTAAACTCAAAATTCTGCAGACATGCTCCACCGTGTCTTGACATTGCACAGTGCTATGAAGAATCTGAGTTTAACCTAATTTTTCCCTTTTGAAGGTAAATGCTTTTTCTAGTGGGTGACTGTAATTCTCTAGTTAATCTTGAATATTAATATTTATACCATAGTGCTCCTCAGGGTTGATAGTTCTCCTTTTGCTTGGAACATGGTACTCAGCTTACATTTGTAAACTCAGTTCTTTTATATAAAGTTTTATTGTTTTTTTATATTTATTTCAGACTCTAATACAAAAACACTTATGCCAATGTATCTCCACCTCTCTAGGCTTTATGGCTAACTGTTTTCATGGCTTTGTCTGTGTAATTTCCTCAAACATATCCTTGCTCCCACATTGTCTAGCACTGAGAGTAAAGAGCTGAAAAGATTTTACGTGTATGTAATTTAATTTTATACAATCTGGACTCATAAGAAAGAGATATAGCTAGAGCATGCTATGAGTCTCAATTTCTTCATCTATAGAACATAGGTAATAGCAGCACTACTAATGGAAGTCTTCTGAATATTCAATGACTGTATAAATGTAAGGCCCTCAGAAGAGCTCCTGTATGTGTTAAGTCAATATTAGTTTTAATTAGCATTATAGATATACGTCTGGATCTCTACAGGAGCAGAAGACGCCAGTGGCAGGTAAAGACCACTGGGAGAGTGGGACTGATATTAGAAGATAAACAAAAGGGGGAGGGAGCCACCAGAGGTGACCGATTGGAAAGTAATACCCCAATACGAGAGTGCTCTGCATCTGGGGACCAGCATTAACTTGGAGTCTGGTTGAAAGCACTCAAAAAACAAAGAGCAAAGGATCACAGGGGGAAATAGTGGGAACCTGGGCGGTTAGGGTCAGGGACCTAAGTCCCCGGACCCAGGACAGTCTCCCCTGGCGCTGAGCCAGAGAGAGTGCGGCAGAGAAATCAGGTCTCAGTCCCTGAGCCACCAGTGCACCTGACCCGCCAGCGCGCCCCAGAACGAGTGGGGTCTGGCTCCCGAGAGGGGCTGGGAACCTGGCCAGAGGGCAATCCTGAAACGTGCGTGTCCCACACCCTCCCTTGGGAGAGGTGCTCATAGGCGCTAGCCTGGAGCTCTGGCATCGGGAAAAACCAGACATTCCCAGCCCGGGACAGCGGGAAAATCTCAATGTGCAATCTCTGCTTGGAACCTCTCTGGCGGTGTGGAGCTACCTAGACAGCCACCGCTGCCCTGGTTTTGGGTACAACGAGGAGCTCCTGCATCCCCAGGGACAGTGACTCAGAACCGACTCTGCCAGCAGCTCTTGCAGAACATTCTAAGGCTTCTCTCTGAGAGGGAGGTCGGGGTGCAGTTTGCTCTCCTCTAAAACTCCAAAAACCATCAAAAGCTGTCAAGGCGAGAGAAAACAGATGCAAGAACATAAAAACCCCCAGAGAACAAAAGCCTGAAAAAAACCAGTTTCCTCAGAGCCCACCCCCTTGAGGGGAGCGGGAGGACCTAACTCAGGGAACATCATTGTCTGAAAACCCACTTGGCAGGCCCCTCCCCAAGAAAACCAACCAGGAAGGAAGAAAAAGAAAAAAAAAAAAAGACTACACGAGAACAACCACCACTACTTCATAAATACAACTTTAATTTTTAACTCATACCAATATTCTGGCTCTTTTTTTTTTATACATACAGATAAATTTTTAACCTATTTACCATCACACTGAGATGTCCAGTACATAAATTCTTTAATAACCTTCTAACCTGAACTTTTTGATACATACACCTGTGTTTTTCTTTTGCTTTTCTATTTTTTTAATTCTTTTTAAATTAGCATTATAAGTTATCACTGGCAATTTTTTCATCATGTATTTTACCTACTGCTTTTAATATGGTTCTAATTTTTGTAATGATTTCCTTACTATCTTCAAATTCTTTCCTTAGCCCACTTTTTAATTTCTCCTATTTTTCTGTTCTCTGTAAACTCTTTCATTTTGTTACTTTTTTCTTGTTTTTGTTTTCTTAGAGCCCCTGTTCTCTTTCGTTCCGAATACTATTTAGAGTCAAATTCTACATTTCTAATGTAAACTAAATTATCCCATGGGCATTAATTACTGTAGACCATTCCAACTAGCACCTTGGTGATCCCTTGCTATGAAGGGAGAAATTCTAAAACACAAAGTAAGACAGCCACCGAGTGATTTAGAATTTATGTATTGCTCAAAACCTACAAACCTAGTTTCTGCTTCCCTTCTCTTCTCCCTTCTACCTCACACTCAACTCTATTACACTTTATTGTGTTAGAACTTCAGTTCTCATGAGGTAATACTCTTATTTTGGACCAGGCTGGTGACTCATACCTCTCTACTTCTGATTTTGGCTGTAGCCCTAGTGGACAGTTCTGTGTGGGATCAGTTTCACCTCATACCACCAGCACAAATCTGAAGTGAGAATTGTGTATTGTTCTGCTTTCAGTCTCAGCTCCTTCAGGAGCCTGCTGATCTCTCACAAGTGCTGCTTGGAAGCACTGGGTAAAGTTAGGACCCCTCAGGCAACCTTCAACCAGCAAAAGATAGGATCTTATAGATAAAATATTCTGCTTATGGTCCCTCAAGCAGAAAGTTCTGAGAGCCATTCTGTACACTCTTCAGAGGTCCCAGTGGGAACTAATGCTCATCACTCACCACAGCTACTTTGATAACCCACGTGCACATGGCTTTCCTTGTATCCTCATCTCTCCCTCCATTGTTGTCCCTCCCTCTCTTATTTCCAACTCCTGCTTCTGGAGTCACTGTCCAGTCTCTGCACCAGAATCTTTGTGTCAGGCTCTGCTCTGAAGAAATCCAAATTAAGGGGCACCTGGGTGGTTCAGTGGGTTAAGCCTCTGCCTTTGGCTCAGGTCATAATCTCAGGGTCCTAGGATCAAGCCCTGCATCGGGCTCTCTGCTCAGCAGGGAGCCTGCTTTCCCCTCTCTCTGCTGCCTCTCTGCCTACTTGTGTGCGCTCTCTCTCTCTCTCTGCGTGTCAAATAAATAAATAAAATCTTTAAAAAAAAGAAAGAAATCCAAATTAAAACACATATTCATATAGTCTCTCTTTAAGCCCTTTACCCCCCTTCATTTCTCTACAAAGTGAAACTTAACCCCAAGAAATATCCCCAAACTTTCTGAAAGCCTATTTCTGTCCCAAGACCTTGTGATTTAGATCAAAGTACTGTTCCTTTGGCAACTCAGGATCAAATAAATTCAAATGTTCAAATAAATATGTATCCTGATTGAGATTTAGAGTTAGATATGATCTTGCCACATGCAAACAGGGGATTTTCTCCTTTTTCCTTTATTGTTTTCATTCACCTAAGAGGATTTTGTTGAGAGGATTTACGTGAATTGTAAAACCCTAAAGATAAGAAATCATTTTGCCTATTATCATAGAACTTTCAAAATAATATGTGATTCTGGCCCTAAGTTTCCTTCTGCTAAATAAAAAGGCTGCAGCTAACACTAAATTCTCTTTGAAATTTATAATTCTGTGCTTGGCGCTAAACCATAGTTCTATAGTTTATCAATTAGGTAAGGCAAAAGAAAGCTTCTATTGTCTGGAAAGTTTAGAAACCTTTATAACTGAAGCAGAAGTACATGGTTTAAATTAGGTAAACAAAGAAAAAGAGAATATACCCTTTGTTACTCATTATCTGGAACTCTATCATGGGGGAAAGGTTGTAGGAATAGCAGTATCTACAAACATGAACAAATTACATTTAATAATCAATTTCAAACTTCATTTTCATTTAATTTTAACTAGAATTATAAACAAATATACCTCACTGCAAATTTATCCACTTTACTTCGAAAATGCATTATTGATATTTGCATACTGTTTAAAAAGTTCAATAGGAAGAAATGCTACAATAACAGTTTTGCAATTCACTGACTATAGATAGTAGAGAATGTTTTGATTTCCTAAGTCACTGATATATTCTGCTGTGAGTGTTAGCAGCACACCAAGCTGAAAATATTTTAAAATCTTAGTTTTAAAAAAAAGTAATTCTACTTGGTTTACCCAATAATACTAGAATTTACTTATGTGATGTTTAAATATATAAAAGTCACTCTAATTCTAAATGACTTAGTAATTCGACACATCACAGAATCTAGTTATTTAAAACTAGATTAGAAACAGCATGTTTTCAAGCAATTTAGTTGTTCAGTAATAGCATTTTTTGAAGGTCTCTGTCTTCCACACATTGCTAGGCAGCAGGAAGATGAGATGAGAACCCTGACCACATAGAACTGACTGTTGGCAATCCCAAAACAGAATAAGCATTGCTGTGGTAAGAGAAAAACAGAGAGCTATGTGAACACCCAGAACGGCTCTCTAATCCAGACTTATAGGTTAAGAATGGTTTCTCAAAAGAAAGCCTTATCTAATTACCTAACAATTGAAATTAAAAGCTTTTCCTTAGAAAGCTGCTTCCCTAAAAGAGATCACAAGAAACTACCTGAAGAGTCCCATGCAATTTAGAAGTTGTCATTTTGCATTTTCACATCTTTAAATAGAGAGAGAGAATGTTGTAAGTATAAATCTTTGAACAGATTTCTTCCAAAAGTGATTTACTGGCTATGACTAGTTCTCTGTAAACATCCTAAAAGAAGAGAGTTTCAATACTTGAAATTACTCAGGAGAAAATAACCAACCAAATACCTTCATTAAATGCACTTTGATAAAGGCAAAATACTGTTGCTAATCCTAATTAAAGTTCTTTGTAATGGTCCAGGGGACAAAGAACAGAAAACAGTGATCTAAAATAGAGACACTGTGATTGCCTCAATGCATTATTCTGTTTTTCAGGAAGATAAACGTTATATGAAGGTAAATCAATATGGGGGGGGTAGTCTTAGCCCACTTAACTGTTCTAATATTTAATATTTATTGAGAATTAACAATATGTAGGAAACAGTTTAAAATTTCAAGTTAGTCATGGTGTCTGGCAAAAGATAGTTATTTTATTCCTAATTGCTTTTGGGTCCCAGCCCATCCTCTGTGCATCCTCTGTTAGAGATCCAAATGTTAATTGCTGTAGAACTGCTAAACCCTTCACAGACGACCTTAGACAAAACAATTGTTAAGTGTTCATGGCCCCTACACATTAAATATAGTGATAGATAAGACTATTAGAATAAAATTACTTAAATATATAGGAAACTTAATGTAATCTATTAAAAAAACTAATAGCAAGATTACAGGATGTAAGTCAATATGTGAAATTCAATTTCATTTCTACATGGCAGGCAGCTGAAAACTGAAAATTTTAAAAACAATACCACTACAGTAATCACAAATATATGACATACTCATTTGTCAGTATATATTTGACAAAATGTCACAAAATTGAAACACTACAAAATAGCACTAAATTTAAAAGGCAAAATAAGCGGAGAAAAAAATGAATGGAGTCATATACCATGTTCATCAGTCAGAGGACTTGATATTTTTAAGATGATGATTCTCTCAAATTAACCTATACATTTAATACAATCTCAGTCCAGATCCCAGTGAGATTTTTAATAGAAATTGACTAATTCTAAAACCTTCAGGAAATAACCAAAAGAACTTAGAAAATAGCAAAGTTGGAGAAGTAACACCACTTGATTTCAAGTCTTCTTATAAATCTAAAATAATTGGGACAATGCAGTATTGTTATAAAGATAGAAAAATAACTCCATGAAACAGAATGGAGAGTCCAGAAATACACCCACACGTATATGAACAATAGAATTTTGATTAATTTGAAAAACAACTCAATAAAGGACAGTCTTTTCAACAAGAAAAATTGGATGTCCATAAACCAAAAATAAACTTCCACTTATACCTCATGTTTTTTCCAAAATTAACTTAAAATGGATCATGAACAAAAATGGAAAGGCCAAAACTATAAAGAAAAATTTGAAGAAAATATAGGAGAAAAATACTTGTGACCTTGGGATAGGCAAAGGTTTCTTAGCTACAGCACTAAAAGTACAATCTGTAAAAGGAAAACTGATAAATTGGACTTCATTAAAATTAAAATTAAAGTATGACCTCTTTGAAAGATATGGTTAAGAAAAAAAAAAAAAGACAAACTGCCAATGTGAGAAAACATTTGCAAAATGATATACATGATAAGGAATTGTATCTAGATAGAGGAGATCTTTAAAACTGTACCCTTTAAACATGGACAGTCTATCATCTGTCAGTTATACTCCAAACAAAGCTATTTTAACACTTAGCGACATATTTCTACTTCATTAGATAAACTTCATTCTGTAATGTCACCTTCTGCTTTTCGAGTATGGACTGTTCCCATTATTTCCTGGAATAAAATGAAAAGCAGCTTGCGAAATTCATTCTAAGCAGTTTTTAGGCGGTCTTCTGGAGTGGGAGAAACTTTTGCAAACAGGAATGAAAATGTATGTTGCCTTTTCATGAGTCCCTGTAGAGGAGCACTTATCCTCAAATGAACATTAACCTGGGAAAATTATTGTAATTAGACCAAGTTTTTAACCAAGCTCCAGAATAGTTTCCCTTAACTCATTTTCCTCACTCCGTTTTACCCATCATGCTCTTAAATAGAAATAACTTCTACATATTCAGCCTTTCTCTTATCAATACTAGATTTTAAAGATCCATTTTTCCTCAACTATTTGGGCAATGAATAGAGATTTTCACTATTAATGTGTAAACTTCCCTTGTTTCAGAAAGGACATTATCAATATCAAATAAAGGCTATAGACTTCTAATCCATCACCTCATCTGAACTTCTGCACCAGCAAAGATGAATCAACATAATTGTGTGCTGAAAACTCGCCTGTGGACAAACATGTGAAATAGTAGAATGTTGGGGCGCCTGGGTGGCTCAGTGGTTAAAGCCTCTGCCTTGGCTCAGGTCATGATCCCAGGGTCCTGGGATCAAGCCCCGCATTGGGCTCCCTGCTCGCAGGGAGACTGCTTCCTCCTCTCTCTGCCTGCCTCTCTGCCTACTTGTGATCTCTCTCTCTGTGTCAAATAAATAAATAAAATTCTTAAAAAAGAAAAGAAATAGTAGTGTGTCAACTGAGCACTAGGGAATCACAGAGCAAATATAATTTTGTCTAAATCATGGATACATTTGTAAATCTAATAAACCAAGCCACAAAACATGCACCATAATTGTGAGTCAAACTAAGTGGGAATTGGCTTTAAGTATCCATGAATAAAAAGATTTATTGAAAGAAAAAGTTCCAATGTGAATGTAAGATATGGTGACCTGAGAACAAATATTTATTATACCTATACTTATATATAACTTAATGGGAATGTAAAGTGGTATGGCCACTGTGGAAAAGAGTATGGAGGTTCCTCAAAGCTAAAAAATGGAACTACTCTATGATCCAGTAAAATAGCACTACTGGAGATCTACCCCCCAAAATACAAGAATGCTAGTTCAAATGGATACCTGCTCCCTTATGTTTACAGCAGCATTAGTGACAATAGCCAAACTATGGAGGCAGCCCATGTGTCCACGGACAGATGAATGGATAAAGAAGATGAGGAGTATATATACAGTAGAATACTATTCAGCCATAAAGGAGAATGAAATCTTCCCCTTTGCAAAGACATGGGTAGAGCTTGAGGAGTATAATGATAAGTGAAATAAGCCAGTTGTAGAAAGACAAATACCATATTGTTTCACTCATATGTGGAATTTAAGAAATAAAACAAATGAGCAAAGAGGAAAAAAAGAAAGAGAGAGACAAACCAAGAATAAACTGATGGTTACCAGAGGAGAGGTGGGTGGGTGAATGGGGGGAAGGGTGAAACTGGTGATGGGGATTTAGGAGTGACACCTGTGATGAGCACCAGGTGTTGCATGGAAGTGTTGAATCACTATATGGCATACTCAAACCAACATAACACTGCATGTTAACTATACTGAAATTAAAAATTTAGTTTAAAAAAAAACTATTCTTAGATACATGTATATAGGGAGAGAAAACATGTGTTTTCCAAGAGGAATGTGATGAGTCCTTCCACATGCCGAACATGACAAAGTCTTAACATGTTTGCCCAGCGTGACTTGTAATACATTTGCAATATCAGTATTGTCACCCAGCTTCTGTATATAGAAATGAGAGTCAAGGAAAAAGGATCAAGAAAGGGAAGTTTGATGAGTTTGATTACCTAAATGTAATTATACTTTCATTTAAAATAAAAATATCAATAGAATCTGTACCTCAAATCATGAAACATAGATAAAAATAGACTTGTGTTATACTTTTAATTTTTCAGAACTTACAAGGTTTTATTTTCCCACAATTTTAGGACCCTGTGGGACTGCTCTTTATTAAATGTATCAAGACATGGTCTAATCTATTTAAAGTGTCAAGGAATTTTTCAGCACCAGGCCAGAGGGTTAATGTCGTCTCAAGAAAAGCCATAATAACTCAAGTATAATTTTTATATGATACACTCAAAGAAATTATAATAATGAATGAGACATCACCGTAAGTACTAGGGGGCATTTTCAAATGAGTAATGGTTTAACATGAACGAAAAATTAAATCCCAGGCAAAGTGAGTCAAAAATAATTTAACAGCATTGTTAACATATAGTTAGCTGATTTGCTCATTCCATTTATCACCATCAACACTGTAAAAATAAATAAGTCGAACACAGTGGTAGTCTTAAGATAAGCACAACTATTCTGATCACCCTCAGCTTATCTTTTTACTGGAGACAATGACCCCAAGGAATTTAAATAGTTCTATCTATTGGTTAATACAGAAGCAAGTTACTTTGCATGAAAAAAGGCATTCAATTGAAAAGCCCTGTTGTAGATATAAGTACAGACAAGTCTGAGCTTTCTGAATCTCAGTTTTTTTTTATGTAAAATGAGAATGCCCATGGAGACCAGGTTAAAAATGTAAAATCTAAAATTCTGCTTTCATATGGTGCTCAAGAAATAAAAACCATGAAGAGTACTAGTATGAGGGTGAAAAAGACAGAATATGTTAACTCTTACATGGAAGACATTATGGAAAGCAAAACCTAAAAATTATAAATAACAAACTTACAATATTTGCTCCGTACACTATTCCAAGGTCTTGTTCTAAATTATCTAATAAAATTTACTAGATTATAAATTATTTGGATGGAAAAGACCACCAATGGTATTCTTTTTTTTTTTTTAATATTTTACTTATTTATTTATTTGACAGGAGAGATCACAAGTAGGCAGAGAGTCAGGCAGACAGAGGGGGAAAGCAGGGAGCCCGATGCGGGGCTTGATCCCAGGACACTGAGATCATGACCTGAGCTGAAGGCAGAGACTTAACCCACTGAGCCACCCAGGCGCCCCACCAATGATATTCTTAAATCAAGATGTGATTCTTTAAAGTTCTGTATTAACTCTTCATAGTATCTCTGCTGCATACAAGTAAAGACTAAATGTCCTTTGACCAAAGTCCTTACCACCTTTGTAACCCTCCTCTTCTAGCTGTTTGTGTTTTCCCCAGCACTCCTAACTCTATAGAACATTTATTTCCTGTTCCCCCAGATAAACCACACATTTTCATGTTTTTTTTCTCTTCTCCATTTGACAAGTCCTTGTCTTTTCACTCAGTTGTAATGTCACCTCTGCTGTGAAGGATTCCCTGATTCCTGCCCACTGTTAGTTGTTCCCTCTTTGCTTACCGTATAGTGAAAAGAACAGAGAATCCAGAGTCCAGCACTAATTAAAAATTTCCAGCTTCTACCACTGATCTTCCGATCCTGAGTAATTTACCAAATCCCTCGAGTTTTGGTTTCCCCTTCATTTAACTACTTTAGCTCAGTGATTACCTTATCATGTAACATGAGGACCGAATTCCAAAAGGTACATAAATCACACAGATCAGAACCTAGCACACAATAGCTATCACTCCTTAAGAATCTAGTAAGAGTAGTCTTACATACCGCTCTGAGACTGCCCTCTCATTTTTTTAACTGATGTCTATCCCCCATAGTGGACATTTAGGTAGAGGGATCATATTTAATCCTCTTTAAATTCTTAATAAGCTGGATAGTGCCTAGCAGAGAGTGATCACTAACTGAAGAATGCCTAGATGGAAAGATGTCAGTAAATTAAATTGAAGAGCACAGCACTTTATTTTATAGTTGGAGAAACTGAGGCTTAGATTAAGTGACTTGGCTGTAAGTTACACTGTAGTTAAGGAAAGAAAGAACATGATAGAACACAAGTAAAAAGGAGTATTTGTCAGGATCTTTCCTATTTGGGAACTGCATTTCTTCCACTCAGTGCTTTCTGAAAGAGGATGCCAATTAGGTACGCCTGCTTTCCTCCAACATCCTCCAACATCCCTCCTCCAACATCCACAAGTCATGTGACCCAGGCTGACCAATCAGAGTGTTCCACTTCACCTCTAGGTTATTGCGATTTGTTCAGGGGTGTAATTGTAGCTCTGGCAGGCCCTGAGACAGAGCTCTTTAAAAGTCACTATTCTTAGATGAACACTGCCCTAAAATGAAAACTCAGCTAAAAGATGGAGTGGAGAAAGAAAGGAAAAGAGAATTAATGCTGACATCCTTGGAAACTGTCTCAGGCTGCTGCTGAAGCTCCTTGTACTTCCATTGTCTATTTAACCTGTACAAGTTGAGTTTCTAGCATTTGCAATGGTAAGGATTCTAACACAATGTTTCCTAATTTGTAGACCCATGTTCTTCCTATACACACTGACGTCTGCTAAATAACTGCCCAGTGATGCCAAGTGCCGGAAGACAAGCAGCAGTACACTAAGCCAGTTGCTTCATTTCTGTCAAACCTGATGCATTTAACCGCAGTATGCACCAGTCAATAGTGTCCCAAATTTGAATACGTTTGAATAAGATGATATTGCTGAGAGATGCCTGGGTGGCTCAGTAGGTTAAGCATCAGCCTTCCGCTGGGGGCACAATCCTAGATTTCCCTATCGGGCTCCTTGCTCAGCCGGGAGCCTGCTTCTCCCTCTGCTGCAGCTCCCCCTGCTTGTGCTCTCTTGCTCTGACAAATAAATAAATTCTTTAAAAAAAAAAAAATATTGCTGAAACTGAATATTCACAAATTTTACCCCTTACCATTTATAGATATCATACTATTTTTTTTAAAGATTATTTATTTGAGAGAGAGAGAGAGAGAGAGCCCTCCAATTGGGCAAGGGAGAGAGTGAGAGAATCATCATGCAGACTCCTGGGTGAGCACAAAGCCTGACGTGGGGGCTCCATCCCACAACCCGTGAGATCAGGACCTGAGCCCAAACCAAGTCACCTACTCAGCCCACAGAACCACCCACACACCCCTAGATATCATACTTTTAATTGTAAGATTTTCCAGTCAGTTCTACTTCATGTACAATGCTTACACAAAAGCACTTAACCCTCTGCTAGCAATAATTTTGTTATATTGAGAAACATGTGTCTTTCATGCAGAGCTATCCACATAGTTCTCTCCCCATCACTTGTCTTTGTACAAACAAGTCATTAAAACAGAGTGAATTTTTCAATTAGAAATGTAAAATGGGTTTTCCATCAGCAGAATATATTAAACTAGTTTATTTCCTTAAAGACAAATTTTTAAAAGCCAAAATCTAGAACAGGTTTATGAATTTTTCACATGTGGATCAATTTTTTTTTTCATCAAATTTATCAGGACTGAAATAATAGAGCAATTTTAAATCTTTGATATAAATATAGTTTAATTTCCTACTGATTTACAGTGCAGGCTGGAATTTAATACGTGTCCTTTATAAACAATAGGTGCACATACTATGGCACTAATGGTTGAAATTTAAAACAGATTATCACTAAGTCCCTTATAGTCCTAATACTTTATTGTCCTACAAATATCTTATTTTGTTAAACTACCTTCAAATTTTAATAAAAATGTTCTTCAGGTAAAAAAAAATAGAATCCAATGTGTTAAAGTAACATATCAAAGATCAGAACACTTAGAGGCTAATCTCCAAGGAAAAACTTTCCAAATTTCTTCATCTTTACCAATTACCCTTTCAAAAACTCAATGTTGGGTTAAGATTTGAAAAAATCTTAATAAAATATTTATTTTAATAAATATTTGAAAAATATTATGTAAAACCATGCTAATTAAACTAATTCTTTATACGGGTGCCTGGATGACTCAGGGGATTAAGAGTCTGCCTTCAACTGAGGTCATGATCACAGAAGTCTGGGATTAAGTCCAGAATGGGGCTCCCTGCTCAGCAGAGAGTCTACTTCTCCCTTTCTCACTCCACTGGCTCGTGCTCACTCTCTCTCAAATAAATAAAATCTTTTTAAAAATTAATTAATTCTTTATCTTTCTAACACAGCTTTTTTAAAAAATATGTTTATTATTTATTTTAGAGAGAACTTGTTTATGAGTAGGAGGGAAGCAAGGAAGAGGGAGAGAATCTTCAAGGCTCTTGGCTGAGCACAGAGCTCGGTGCAGGGCTCAATCTGAAGACACTGAGATCATGACTGATCCAAAATCAAGAGTCAGATGTTTAACCTACTGAGGCACCCAAGTACACCTAAAACAACTGTGTTTTAGCTATCCTGTCCTAGAGAGAATACTTTTACTTCCTCATAATCATTCTAGAGTAATTTTAATTGAGAACTAGACATTCATGTTCTTTTTAAATAGCTACAAATTTACACTAAAAAAAATGCATGGAAAAGGAATATTTAAAGCATTAAAATATAATTGTAGGGGCACCTGGGTGGCTCAGTGGGTTAAAGCCTCTGCCTTCGGCTCAGATCATGATCTCAGGGTCCTGGGATCAAGCCCTGCATCGGGCTCCCTGCTCAGCAGGGAGACTGCTTCCTCCCTCTCTCTCTGCCTGCCTCTCTGCTTACCTGTGATCTCTGTCTGTCAAATAAATAAATAAAATCTTAAAAATAAAAATATATATATATATAATTGTAAAATACATTTTAAACTGTTTCGAGCATTAATTTGTTAGTTTCTTCCTTATAGTCCCCTTCTACTCCATTATCTTTATTTAGCACTTACTGCCTTATGATGGAGTTCTCACAGCAAAAGACAAAATAATTAAATTATTGGCTTTCAATTTAATATCCCCAAATCCAGGTATGAGACAAATAAAACTGAAAGAATGCTTGCTGTGAAAGGGATATAGATTTTTCCTGGAAAGTGTTGAAAAGGAAAGCTATAGAGCCAGATGTTAAGATAATCTCTAAAGGGGCCACCTGGGTGGCTCAGTGGGTTAAGCCACTGCCTTCGGCTCAGGTCATGATCTCAGGGTCCTGGGATCGAGTCCCGCATCGGGCTCTCTGCTCAGCAGGGAGCCTGCTTCTCTCTCTCTCTCTCTCTCTCTCTGTCTGCCTCTCTATCTACTTGTGATCTCTCTCTGTCAAATAAATAAATAAAATCTTTAAAAAAAAAAAAAAAGATGATTTCTAAAAAAGAAAATTTATATCCTGAGCCTCTCTTGAGTCAATCATCTGGTGTGGGGGTTGGAGAAATGGAAAATTGAAAATGATAGAAGAGCCTCAAATAAATATGGAAATTTGAGAGCACAGTAGACAATTTCTATTCTCTCTAATAAGGCTCAAGCTCCAAAAACTTTTCCCAGGCTTGAAGAAGAATCCCATGTATAGAGGCTAGAGAACAATGGATTATAAATACCTACAGAAGGATTCAAGGAGCCTCATCCCAAGGGCAGCCCCACAGACCTCAAGGGCTCAGCCCAGAGAAGCAGGTTATGTGGACAGAGGGATACAGCTGCCCATACCAACATGGACTAGAGAACAGAAGAACTGAGACTATACAACAAAGGCTAGTGTGGAAGGCCTGCTGAGTGCAGGTGGGAACGGGGAGTAGATGGTGGTGCCACAGTGGGTCTCTAAGTGGGACTGATTGCTACTGAGTACCTGGTATTATTTCCTGACCTCTCTCCCCTCCAGGATATTGGCATTATGTTGGCCTATTAGAATTTTCACACAACCTTAAAGGAAAGAGGATGTTTTCGTTACTTGTTGCTGTATATAGCAAATGACCACAAATTCAGAGACTTAACACCTATTAGTTCACACTTCTGTGGGTCAAAGTCTAGAGTGGCCACACTGATTCTATGCTCAGGGTAACACAAGGCAGAAATTAAGTTGTCTGGCAGGTCGAATTCTTGTCTAGAGGCTCAGGAGAAATCCGCTTCCTAGCTCAGGAAGGCTGTTGACAAAATCAGTTCTTTGTGCCTATAGGACTAAGGACCCTGTTCTTGGCCAACTATCATCCAGGGGCTGCTCTCAGCTCCTAGAGACTGCCTTCTTTCCTTTCCATGTGGCCCTTCTCATCTTCAATGCAATCCATCTCCCTCACATTAAATCCTTCCCACGCTTCCAGTCTCTCTGACTTCTCAGTCTCTGATCTCTAAACCCAAATGTAAAGGGCCCATGCTGTTAGGTCAGACTCACCCAGATAATCTCCCTTTCTCAAATTTGGGACCTTAATTATTTCTTCAAAATTAATTCACAGCAGTACCTAGATTACTACTTGATTGGGTTAAATGAAAGCATATGAACTCTAGAGGGCAGAAAGCATGGAATCTCTCAGAATTCTGCCTACCATAGGGATGAGAGAATTGGCCTAGAGTATCTGGAACTGGCTTAGAGAACCCTAACTGAGAGTATCCATATGGAACTAAGATGACGTTTCTACTACCAAGTGAAATAAAAGTCAGCATAGAAATTAAACAATATTGAAAGCTTTCTTTGAAAAATGGTTTTATATTACACATGCCAGAGTTTGTAACCTATGGGATCCATGCCTATTCATATAGAATAGAGCATCACTATCAAATAATACTTCAGATCACATGTAAACTTTGTATCATGGCAGGAAACCATGTGTTGAAACTCATTCAAAATTTTATGCACATTCACACATTAGCAGAGAAACAGTAGGTACTTGAAATTATACTACTTGGCCATCAGTCTTCAGTCTTTCCTATCTTTAGCTACTTCTATTCCTGACCCTTCCTGGCATTATTTACATCTTAAAGTTTCCTTCACCCTAACTCTGGATCTATCCAATTTTATCCATTTTCTTTAGATCATGCCCAAGATTATTGAGTAGCAGGCTGGGACATCAGGAAATAGCCTAGCACATAAATCAGAGTTAGAACAGGACTAGGATATTAGTTTTCTCTCCCTAACCAACTTCTTTACCACCTGGGTGATCAAACCCAGGTGAGACCCAACTCTTGGGGTCAGAAGGGCACCCAGAGAAAATTCAAAGCAGCAGCAGGGTCCTTAACATTCTTCAAAAGCTAAGGAGGGATAAGAAAGACTGGAAGGTGCTTTGAAGAGTACTCTTGAATTCCACTTCCTGTAAGAGTACTCTGATCCTTATAGACCAAAAGGGTTTCATGGTGAAATTGCTGCTTGAAAGAATCCTCCATTTTGACGGACAGCTGAGAGCCACACTTCCTTGAGAATGACAGTCCCCACCCCTGCCCTGTGAAAATAAAGCAGAAAAACATTGAAATCTCTACACTGAGACTACTTTCCTCAGAAACACAGACACACCCTTAATTTACACTAGAAGAGGATTTTAAACGTGAAACTTAGTTAGAAATAGACTCTGTCTGGTGTAGAGCTATTGCTTTTACCTTACAAAACAGTGAATCAGATTTTCAGTAATGTCTTTACTTGGCGACAGTTATGCTCAATTATTCCTCGTAATTATTTTGGCTCCATCTATAAGGCCAAGAGCTCTTCCTATGAACCAAAAATAAATAACCAATCTCCTTTAGGAATAAGGAGGGACTGAATAAATTGAAGACCCTCTTCGATCAGCAACAGGAGCACCAAGCAACTTCTGAATTTATTCAATTCACACTTTGTTTTTTAAAGAAGACTGAGCTATTTATTTTTGTCCTATGGGCAAACTCAGAATATAATGGACAAAATGTCAGAGAAAATGAAGAAAAATGATGATATTCCCCCACAGAATAAATACATCTTTTGCAAAAATCAAGTTACCAGAGTTCCACTAAGCCCCAAGTGATCAGCTGCTATGAGACATAAAACTGAGCTGAAAGCATTGGGCAAAGAACTTGGGTAAATGAGGACTTACATTTATAATGAAGTAGCATCAGTAAAGACGGATCATCCTTCAAGAGTGGAGGCTCTAATTCTCAAATCCCTAGACATTACCTCAATTTTCCTAAAAGTGTTTGTATCTTTGGAGTACCTTCCCCTCCGGGATCTCAGAGACTCACTGATAGTGCATGTTTTGAGCTCCTCTATAGAGAGACAAACAGCCTTCTCCATATGCATATGAAGGAACATTTGGAATTTCTGAACCACTACTCTGACAGCTGCCAGAAAATGGGATATTAGAAAATGTTGCCTCATATTTAATAATCCGTGCACAGCCAGTTTTTTTTTTAAAGCATTTTACATTGATCACTTAACAATGGATAAATATTGACTGTCCTGAGTAATATTTACCAGATCCCTCCGGAACAGACCTCTTCGTTGGCCCCATACTTATCTTTTTTTTTTTTTTTTAAGATTTTATTTATTTGACAGAGATCAGGCAGAGAGAGGAAGGGAAGCAGACTCCCCGTTGAGCAGAGAGCCAGATGCGGGGCTCTATCCCAGGACTCTGAGATCATGACCTGAGCCCAAGACAGAGGCTTTAACCCACTGAGCCACCCAGGCGCCCAGGCCCCATACTTATCTTAGACCTTTCTAGCTCAAGGTCTCTGCTGACCATTTCTCCACAAAATCTTTTACAGTCCAGGGCCCCTGACTTTCTCTGCCTTTGGCTCAGGCCATGATCTCAGGGCCCACACTGGCTCTCTGCTCAGTGG